>NC_061115.1:62071545-62073053 GCF_002878395.1 Capsicum annuum
CCTAAATTTTTAGAAAAACTAAATCACATACCTCAAACTCAAGATCTCTTCTCCTCACATCTACATAGGATTTATAATGACATTGGGCTGTCTTCAGCCTCTCCCTAATAAATTGAACTTTTTCCATCGCATCAAATATTGAATCTAGCCCTATCAAAGTAACCTCATCGGTCTCAAACCAACCAATAGGCAATATATATTTCCTCTTACAGAGAACTTTAATTGGAGCCATCTGAATACTAGAGTGATAGTAGTTAATATAAGAAAACTCATCAAAGGTAAGTGGTCATCCCAATAACCTTTAAAAGCAATAACACATGCTCTCAACATATCTCCTAAGATCTGAATGGTCCTCTCTACCTGACCATCTATCTGAGGATGAAAATTTATACTAAGGTGAACTTGGGTACCAAGACCATTCTAAAAATCCTACCAAAAGTGAGAGGTAAACTGAGTACCTCCATCTGATATGATAGATAACGAATTCCCATGTAACTTAACCAACTCCCTAATATAAAGCAATCCTCAGTTGATTAGGAAGTATGAACTGTTAAGAAATGAGCTAATTTGGTTATTTTATCAATGATAACCCATATCGAATTATGCTGACGACGTGTACGAGGCAAACCCATCACAAAATTATGTTCACCACTACCCACTTTTAAGTGGGGATGCTAAATATAACGCCCTGGAAAATAGGTCCCAGAGTGTCACACGATGCTTGAGGCTACGAGCAGCCCCAAGCTAACCCTTTGAGCCATTTTCATTCAGTTCAACACAAATCAACAGGGTTTCCATAAATAACCCTCAAATATTAACAGAGTAATCATCATCCAAGAATAATAGAATTTCAAAAAGATAATAAAATATGACTTATTAGTCAACTCCACACATCTATACTAGTCTGACAAGCCTCTAAGAAAATCAATAAAACCAGCGAGCCATTGAGACATACCCCAACTGACTCATACTTAGTTATAAAATGTAAACAATTCCGTGAAATTAACATCAGACATCACATCCTCGAAACATGAGGACTCACCACAACAGAGGATGTAGAACAGCGTGCTCGAAGAATCACTGTCAAACCTGGAACTGAGCACCTGAACCTACATTCTGAGAAAATGCAGCCCACATTCGAAGATGTAGGTCAGTACCTAAAGAAAGGAATGGAGTATATTGGGGTGTATGCAGTTTTATAAACATCATCTTCATAAATATTTATAAGAAATATGTAGGATGTACGAAAGACTCACATAGCCCGAAGAAAATCATCATAAGCATGAAAGGATGAAATAAGTATAATAACACATGTGAGTCATCATATAATTTGTCAATCACTTTCAGTTCATCAAGTATATCAATTCTCATAATGTAAATATCATTTAAATCTTTCGAAAGAATAACTTTCATAATTCCACTTTCAAATTACTTCACCGTTCACCATAGACTCAAGGAAACACACACACACTGGGAGATCCTATAACCGACATAAACCATGTGAGCGA
>NC_061115.1:62073153-62085300 GCF_002878395.1 Capsicum annuum
TTTCGAAAGAATAACTTTCATAATTCCACTTTCAAATTACTTCACCGTTCACCATAGACTCAAGGAAACACACACACACTGGGAGATCCTATAACCGACATAAACCATGTGAGCTAGATGGAGTCCAACGTACAACCCACATTGGGAAGAGCCATCATATCCTTTCCATCGGAGTAGGACTATCGATATCAAATCCACACAAACTAGTGATCACTATACAAATCAGCCTCTGGCTCACTACTATGAGGGCACGTAGTTCTAGGGAAGTTAGGTCTCTTTATACCTCTTACTCGGTGCTAAAGATTTCTCCCAAACTTAGCTCAGATTATTTCAAATACAATACACAACAAAACAATTTTAGTAATATATAAATATACATCGGGAGCCATCATGCTTCCCATCTATCAAAATCAACCACGTTGTCGATTTCTTTCACAGTCGAGTTCAAAACAACTCCATTAAGACCAAAAGGTCAAATCATTCAAAATATCTCAAATATTCAACATCAACGTGCTTATAACACACACTTTCTTAAAAAACACGATTTCCAATGGGGATTCATGACCCAAATATCAAAATCATGATAAATATCGTTCAAGATTCATGCTTTATATCTCCACACATGTAAATTCATCTTTCAAAATCATAAACATTAAGATTTCATAATAATCATCATAAGATATGGGTTCATGCTTCAAATTCGTAAAAATCAAAAAAAAATCATGCCTTTGTAAAGAAAATTACTTTTGGGCACAAGAACGAAAGAGAGTTCTTATTGAAAAACCCCACATACTTTGAATGATGAACTTTAGATCGATACTCATTTTTGAGATTTTAATCGTTCCTTTGAATGATGGTTCTCGGAGTTCTTGAACTAGGAACGTGGAAACTTGAATAAATTTGCAGAATTAAGGGTGAACTTTGGAGGTTCTTGAAGTTAGATGTAGGAGCTTATGGTTTTCTTTTTGAGGGAATTTGAGGAAATATAACATATAATGCTTTTAATAGGCTTTAATATAGGGTTTGGATGGATTTGGGGTGAGGGAGAATGACCAAAACACCCCTAAAATTAAAAAAAATCTTGAATCTGTCCTTTGGTGGACTGTTTTGATAGTCTGAAGTAGATCAAGCATAACGTTTTACTTCCATATCCAAATTGGATGAAACCAATTTCATTACAAAGAGAAATCTCATATCTTTCCGTTGATATATGGTATCTCACCCATATCATTGTGTACGAGGAGTTATGATCTTTTGAAATTGAACCAAAAAGTTACTTTTGATAGGCTGAAGTAGATCGACCATAACTTTTTTCTCCGATATACAAATTGGATGAAACTAATTTCATTGGAAAGAGAACTCGCAGATCTTTCCGTTAATATAGAGTAGATCACCCAGATCACTATGTACAAGGAGTTATAATCGTTTAAAGTTGGAGCAAAAATGCTCCTGGCCTCAGTACTTTTTCCTGCACGTTTTATTATTCACTACTATTCATGGTTCGATCGGAATGTTCATAACTCGTCGCTCGGGTGTCCGTTTTGGATTATCCTCATATCATTGGAAAGCTTATTCGATACTCTACGCAATGGTGTCTTATAATCTAAGACATTCCATATGGAAAATTTATAATTTATTCTAAAAGATAGAACCCAACACGTTTACGCACAAAATTTCAATGAAAAATTTTCAGGGGTATTACATCATCCCCCCTTGGAAACATTCATCCTCGAATGTGCTAGACCTACCAAGATTAGATAGGGAATAAAGCATACAGCTGAAGCCGTTTGTTAGACTCATCACCACATCGTTTCTCACTCCGAATGTAACATAGAATGCATAAATTCGAGAAACAACAGTTGAACACATAATAAATGAAAGCTGAACTGCTGCAACTTTTATCGAAAGTGCATGATTTAGGAAAGAACGGTACCTTCGTCTTGATTGGCGTTCGCGGAAAATAGGTGCGGGTACTTGGATCGCATATCCGCCTCAGCTTCCCAAGTAGCACCCTCAATAGATTAGTTTCGCTATAACACCTTGACCAAGGGAACTTCTTTGTTCCTTAGTTTTCGAACACTGAAATCAAGAATCTCAACAGGATCTCATCAAAAGAAAGATTTTCTTGAATGTCAGCACTCACAGAGGAATCCACTACCACAGCATCACTAATATTCTTTCAAAGCATGGAGACATGGAATATTGGATGAACAGAGGACAACTCGGAAGGCAACTCGACCTCATAAGCTACCTTACCAACACGGCTAAGAATTTTGTAAGGACCAACATAACGGGGACTAAGCTTTCCCTTCTTTCCAAATCTCTTCACCCCCTCATGGGTGAAATTTTCAGATACACTAGGTCACTAACTTCAAACTCAAGGTCTCTCCTTCTAACATCCGCATATGACTTCTGATGACTCTGCGGAGTTTTCAACCTTTGCCTAATCAACTAAATTTTTTCCATAGCCTAAAATACTGAATTGGGACCACTCACAGGCGCTTCACCCACCTCGAACCAACCTATGGGTGATCTACACTTCCTCACATACAAGGCTTCAAACGGAGCCATGCCAATACTAGAGTGAAAGTTGTTATTATAAGCAAATTCTATCAACGGTAAGTGATCATCCCAACTTCCCTTAAAGTCAAGTGCACAAGCTCTCAACATATTCTCCAAGGTATGGATGGTCTGCTCAACCTGACCATCGGTCTGCGGATGAAAAGCAGAATTCAAAAGAACTTGGGTACCAAGACCCTTCTGAAAAGATTTCCAAAATTGTGAAGTGAACTGAGTACCCCTATACGAAATGATAGACAAGGGAACTCCAAACAGTCTGACTAGCTCTCGAATATACAATCTAGCATAATCCTCAGTAGTATATGAAGTATGAACAGGCAAGAAATGAGCGCACTTATTCAACCTATCAACCACAACCCAAATGGAATCATGATGGCCTCGGGAAGGAGGTAAACTAATCACGAAGTCTATATTTATCTCTTCCCACTTCCAGGTGGGAATACTAAACTGTTGCATCATACCACCAGGTCTTTGGTGTTCAACCTTAACCTGTTGGCATGTTGCACACTTAGCTACAAACGCAGCTATATCTTTCTTCATGGCACTCCACTAATAGATTTCCCGTAAGTCTCGGTATATCTTGGTGGCACCAGGATGAATAGAATATCATGCCCCGTGCGCTTCAGCCATAGTCCTCTGTCTTAGATCATCAACATTTGAGACACACAATCTACCCTGCAATCTCAACACACTATCTCCCCCTTGGGAGAAAACCTCTACTTTTTAGTCCTTGACTGACTCATTCAGTCTGACCAAACTAGCATCTAAGTATTGTTTTTCCATCACTTCCAAAACCAAGGAGGATTTCGAACTACTCTGAACCCCTATACTATCTTCAGCAGAGTCAAACAACCTAGCCCTGCATCTAGCCAAACGATGTACATCATGAGCCAACTCTTTCTTACCTTCTACCACATGCAAAACACTACCCATGGACACTCTACTTAGGGCATCCGCCACAACATTGGCCTTGCTCAGATGCTACAGCACACTCATGTCATAGTCCTTAAACAATTCTAACCATTGTCTCTGCCTAAGATTCAATTCTTTCTGGGTAAACACATACTGCAGACTCTTATGATCAGTGAAAACATCAACACGTACACCATACAAATAGTGTCTCCAGATTTTCAAAGCAAACACAACAGCAGCCAACTCAAGGTCATGGGTGGGGTAATTTTTCTCATGGGATTTCAACTGTCTAGAAGCATAATCTATCACCTTACCATTTTGCATCAATATGCAACCCAACCCAACTCTCGAAGCATCACAGTACACCACAAAACCATCAACACCATCAGGCAAATTCAAAACAGAGGCTGAAGTGATTTGAATCTTCAACTCCTGAAAACTCTTCTCACAAGATTCGTACCATAAGAACTTCACTTTCTTTTGGGTCAACCGAGTTATGGGAGACGCTATAGAGGAGAAACCCTAAACAAACAGCGGCAATAGCCAGCTAAACCTAAGAAACTTTGGATATCAGTTGGAGAAATAGGTCTAGGCCAATTTCTAACAGCTTCGGTCTATTGGGGATCAACTCTAATACCCTCGGAAGAAATGATATGACCCAGAAAAGCAATTGACCTTTGCCAAAACTCATACTTACAGAACTTGGTAAACAACTTGTGATCTTTAGGGGTTTACAAGACAGTTCAGAGATGATCAGAATGTTCATCCTCACTACGGGAGTACACCAGTATATCATCGATGAACACTATGACAAACATATCCAGATATGGTCTGAATACTTAATTTAGGAGGTCCATGAAGCTACTGGGGTATTAGTTAACCCAAAAGACATAACAAAAAACTCAAAATGGCCATAACGAGTTTGGAAAGTGGTTTTCGGCATGTCACACTCCCTAACTTTGAGTTGATAACAGCCGGAACAAAGGTCTATCTTTGAAAAATAACTTGCACCTTGCAATTGGTCAAACAAATCATCTATTCTCGGAAGGGGGTACTTATTTTTTACGGTAATTTTATTAAGTTGGTGGTAATCAATGCACATACGCAAAGAGCCATCTTTCTTTCTCACAAACAACACAAGAGCACCCCAAGGAGAAACACTGGGCCTTATGAAACCCTTATCTAGTAGATCTTTGAGTTGCTCTTTCAACTTTATAAGTTCTGCAAGGGCCATACGGTAAGGGGAAATAAAAATGGGTTGAGTATCGAGAAATATCGGTAAGGAGGCATATTTCTGAAAGAGGAAAGCACGAATCAATAGATGAGAGAGACACTTTAAGCATAATAGAATTCTGAAAGAAAGAATAACACTTTTTCCTAAAATGTCTTGTAGCCTCTTGCTCATAGATGTGGTGCGCTACACACCGATGATCAAGACTCTACTTAACGCAGCATGTCAGACTCCCTTGGACACCATACAACCTTAGGCTCTGATACCAAGTTTGTAATGCCCCAGAAAATGGGTCCCGGAGCATCACACAGTGCTTGAGGCTACGAGTATCCCCAAGCTAACCCTTTGAGCCATTTTCATTCAGTTCAACACAAATCAACGAGGTTTCCATAAATAACACTCAAATATCAACAGTGTAATCATCATACAAGACTAAAAGAATTTTAGAAAGATAAAAAATACGACATATTAGTCAACTCCCAACATCTATACTAGTCTGACAAGCCTCTAAGAAAATCAATAAAACCAGCGAGCCATTGAGACATGCCTCAACTGACTCATACTCAGTTATCAAATGTAAATGATTCCTTGAAACTAACATTAGACATCACGTCCTCGGAACATGAAGACTCACCACAACATAGGATGTAGAATAGTGTGCTAGAAGAATCACTGTCAAACCTGGAACTAAGCACCTGAACCTACATTCCGGTAAAATGCAGCCCACATCCAAAGATATAGGTCAGTACCTATGGAAAGGAACCGAGTATGTGGGGGTGTATGCAATTTTATAAACATCATCATCTTAAATATTTTTAAGAAATATGCAGGATATAAGAAAGACTCACATAGCCCGAAGAAAATCATCATAATCATAAAAGGATGAAATAAGTATAATAACACATCTGAGTCATCATATAATTTGTCAATCCCTTTCAGTTTATCAAGAATATCAATTATCATAATGTAAATATCATTTAAATCTTTCGAAAGAATAACTTTCACTATTCCACTTTTAAATTACTTCACCATTCACCATAGACTCAAGGAAACACACACACACTGGGAGATCCTACAACCGACATAAACCATGTGAGCTACATGGAGTCCAACGTACAACCCACGTTGGGGAGAGCCATCCTATCCTTGCCATCGGAGTAGGACTATCGATATCAAATCCACACAAACTAGTGATCACTATATAAATCAGCCTCAGGCTCACTCCTATGGGGGCACATAGTTCTAAGGAAGTAAGGTCGCTTTACCTCTCCCACTCGGTGCTAAAATTTCTCCCGGACTTAGCTCAGATCATTTCAAAGACAATCCACAACAAAATAATTTCAGTAATATATAAATATACATCGGGAGCCATCATGCTTCCCATCTATCAAAATCAACCACGTTGTCGATTTCTTTCACACTCGAGTTCAAAACAACTCTATTAAGACCAAAAGAGTAAATCATTCAAAATATCTCAAATATTCACAATCAACGTGCTTATAACACACACACTTTCTCAAAAAAAACACAATTTCCAATGGGGATTCACGACCCAAATATCAAAATCATTAAAAATATCGTTCAAGATTCATTCTTTATATCTCCACACACGTAAATTCATCTTTCAAAATCATAAACATTAAGATTTCATAATAATCATCATAATATATGGGTTCATGCTTCAAATTCGTAAAAGTCAAATAAAAATCATGCCTTTGTAAAGAAAATTACTTTTGGGCACAAGAACGAAAGAGAGTTCTTATTGAAAAACCCCACATACCTTGAATGATGAACTTTAGATCGATACTCGTTTTTGAGATGTTAATCGTTCCTTTGAATGATGGTTCTTGGAGTTCTTGGACTAGGAACTTGGAATCTTGAATAAATTTGCAGAATTAATGGTGAACTTTGAAGGTTCTTGAAGTGAGATGTAGGGGCTTATGGTTTTCTTTTTGAGGGAATTTGATGAAATATAACATATAACACTTCTAATAGGCTTTAATATAGGGTTTGGACGGATTTGGGGTGAGGGGGATTGATCAAATCGCCCCTAAAAATAAAATATTCTCGAATCTGTCCTTTGATCGACTATTTTGATAGTCTGAAGTAGATCAACCATAACGTTTTACTCTGATATCCAACTTGGATGAAACGAATTTCATTACAAAGAGGACTCTCATATATTTCTGTTGATATATAGTATCTCACCTAGATCATTATGTACGAGCAGTTATGATCGTTTGAATTTGATCCAAAAATTCACTTTTGATAGGCTGAAGTAGATCGACCATAACTTTTTTATCTGATAGAGAAATTGGATGAAACTAATTTCATTGGAAAGATAACTCGTACCGCTTTCCATTATATATAGCAGATCACCTAGATCATTATGTACAATGAGTTATGATCGTTTAAAGTTGGAGAAAAAATACGCCAGGCCTCAGTACTTTTTCCTTCATATTTTACTGTTCACTACTATTCATAATTCGATTGGAATGTTCATAACTCGTCGTTCGGGTGTCCATTTTGGATGATCCACACATAATTGGAAAGCTTATTCAATACTCTACACAATGATGGGTTATAATATAAGACATTCCTTACGGAAAATTTATAATTCATTCTAGAAGATAGAACCCAACACGTTTACACATAAAATTTCAACGAAAAATTTCCCAGGGTATTACATAATCCCCCCCTTGGAAACATTCATCCTCGAATGACGCTAAACATGCCAAGATTAGATAGGGAATAGAGAATACAGCTGAAACCATTCGTTAGACTCATCACCACATCGTTTCTCACTCTGAATGCAACATAGAATGCATAAATTCAAGAAACTACAGCTGAACACATAATAAATGACAGCTGAACTGCTGCAACTTTTATCAAAAGTGCAGGATGTAGGAAAGAACGGTACCTTTGGCTTGATCGGAGTTCGCAAAAAATAGGTGCGGGTACTTGGATCGCATATCCGCCTCAGCTTCCCAAGTTGCACCATCAACAGATTGGTTTCGCCACAACACTTTGACCAAGGGAACTTCTTTGCTCCTCAGTCTTAGGAGACTAAAATCAAGAATCTCAACAGGAATCTCATCAAAAGAAAGATTTTCTTGAATGTCAACACTCACAGAGGAATCCACAACCACAGCATCGCTAATATGCTTTCTAATCATGGAGACATGGAATATTTGATGAATAGAGGACAACTCGGAAGGAAACTCGACCTCATAAGCTACCTTACCAACAAGGCTTAGAATTTTGTAACGACCAACATAACGGAGACTAAGCTTCCCCTTCTTTCTGAATCTCTTCACCCCCCTCATGGGTGAAATTTTCAGATACACTAGCTCACTAACTTCAAACTCAAGGTCTCTCCTTCTAACATCCGCATATGACTTCTGATGACTCTGCGTAGTTTTCAACCTTTTCCTAATCAACTTAAATTTTTCCATGGCCTCGAATGCTGAATCAGGACCACTCACAGCCACTTCACCCACCTCGAACCAACCTATGGGTGATCTACACTTCCTCACATATAAGGCTTCAAATTGAGCCATGCCAATACTAGAGTAAAAGTTGTTATTATAAGCAAATTCTATCAATGGTAAGTGATCACCCCAAATTCCCTGAAAGTCAAGTGCACAAGCTCTCAACATATCCTCTAAGGTCTGGATGGTCCGCTCAGCTTGACTATCGATCTGCGGATGAAAAGCAGAACTCAAAAGCACTTGGGTACCAAGACCCTTCTGAAAAGCTTTCCAAAATTGTGAAGTAAACTGAGTACCCCTATTCAAAATGATAGACAAGGGAACTCCATGCAGTCTGACTAGCTCTCGGACATATAATCTAGTGTAATCCTCAGCAGTATATGAAGTATGAACAGGAAAGAAATGAGCAGACTTAGTCAACCTATCAACCACAACCCAAATGGAATCATGATGGCATCGGGAAGGAGGTAAACCAATCACGAAGTCCAAATTTGTCTCTTCTCACTTTAAGGTGGGAATACTAAACTCTTGCATCATACCACCAGGTCTTTGGTGTTCAACCTTAACCTGTTATCATGTTGCACACTTAGCTACAAATGTTGCTATATTATTCTTCATGCTACTCCACCAATAGATTTCCCACAAGTCTCGGTACATCTTGGTGGCACCAGGATGAATAGATTATCACGCCCCATGCGCTTCAACCATAGTCCTCTGTCTCAGATCATCAACATCGGGACAAACAGTCTACCCTACAATCTCAACACACCATCTCCCCCTTAGGAGAAAACCTCTACCTTTTTGTCCTTGACTAACTCCTTCAATTTGACTAAACTAGCATCTAAGTACTGTTTTTCCTTAACTTCTGAAAACAAGAAGGATTCGAAACTACTCTGAACCCTTATACTACCTTCAGCAGAGTCAAACAACCTAACCCCAAATCTAGTCAAACGATGTATATCACGAGCCAACTCTTCCTTAATTTCTACCACATGCAAAACACTACCTATGGATACTCTACTTAGGGCATCCGCCACAACATTGGCCTTGCCCGAATGGTACAGCACACTCATATCATAGTCCTTTAACAATTCTAACCATCGTCTCTAACTAAGATTCAATTCTCTCTGGTTAAACACATACTACAGAATCTTATGATTATTGAAGACATCAACATGGACACCATACAAATAGTGTCTCCAGATTTTCAAAGAAAACATAATAGCAGGCAACTCAAGGTCATGGGTGGGGTAATTTTTCTCATGGGGTTTCGACTGTCTAGAAGCATAAGCTATCACCTTACCCTTCTGCATCAATACGCAACCCGACCCAACTCTCGAAGCATCACAGTACACCACCAAACCATTAACACCATCAGGCAAAGTCAAAATAGGGGCTCAAGTGAGTCGAGTCTTCAACTCCTGAAAACTCTTCTCACAAGATTTAGACCATAAGAACTTCACTTTCTTTTG
Organism: Capsicum annuum; assembly: GCF_002878395.1. NCBI lineage: Eukaryota > Viridiplantae > Streptophyta > Magnoliopsida > Solanales > Solanaceae > Capsicum > Capsicum annuum. The sequence continues at coordinate 62,082,840 of NC_061115.1, forward strand.
GATCAACCGAGTCATAGGAGACTCTATAAAGGAGAAAACCTAAACAAAATAGCGGTAATAGCCAACTAAACCCAAGAAACTTTGGATATCAGTCAAAGAAATAGGGCTAGGCTAATTTCTAACAGCTTCGGTCTTTTGGGGATCAACTCTAATACCCTCGGAGGAAATGATATGACCAAGAAAAGCAACTGACCTTAGCCAAAACTCACACTTACTGAACTTGGTAAACAATTTGTGATCTCTAAGGATTTTCAAGACAGTTCAGAGATGATCAGAATGTTCATCCTCATTACGGGAGTACACCAGTATATCATCGCTGAACACTATGACAAACATATCAATATATGATCTGAACACTTGATTCCTGAGGTCTATGAAAGTTGTTGGGCAATTAGTTAACCCGAAAGACATAACAAGAAACTCAAAATGGCTATAAAAAGTTTGGAAAGTTGTTTTCGGCATGTCACACTCCCTAACTTTGAGTTGATGATAGTCGGAACGAAGGTCTATCTTTGAGAAATAACTTGCACCTTGCAATTGGTCAAACAAATCATCTATTCTCAGAAGGGGGTACTTATTTTTTACGGTGACTTTATTCAATTGCCAGTAATCAATGCACATACGCAAAGAGCTATCTTTTTTTCTCACAAACAACATAGGAGAACCCCAAGGAGAAACACTGGACCTTATGAAACCCTTATCTAGTAGATCTTTGAGTTGCTCTTTCAACTTCATAAGTTCTGCAGGGGCCATACGGTAAGATAAAATAGAAATGGGCTGAGTATCAGGAAGTATCAGTAAGGAGGCATATTTTTTAAAAAGGAGAGCACGAATCAATAGAAGAGAGAGACACTTTAAGTACGACAGTCTTCTAAAAGAAAGAATCACATTTTTTTCTAAAACGTCTCGTAGCCTCTTGCTCATAGATGTGGCGCGCTACAAACCAATGATCTAGACTCTACTTAACGCAGCTTGTCAGACTCCCTAGGCCACCTTAAAAGCCTAGGCTTTGATACCAAGTTTTTAACGCCCCAAAAAATGGGTCCTGGAGCGTCACACGGTGCTTGAGGCTACTAGTATCCCCAAGCTAAACCTTTGAGCCATTTTCATTCAGTTCAACACAAATCAACGGGTTTTCCATAAATATACCTCAAATATCAACATAGTAATCATCATCCAAGAATAAAAAAATTTCAGAAAGATAACAAAATACGACTTATTAATCAACTCGCAACATCTATACTAGTCTGACAAGCCTCTAAGAAAATCAATAAAACCAGCGAGCTATTAAGACATGCCCCAACTGACTCATACTCAGTTATAAAATATAAACTATTTCGTGAAACCAACATCATACATTACATCCTCCGAACATGACGACTCACCGCAACAGAGGATGTAGAATAGCATGCTTGAAGAATCTCTGTCGAACCTAGAACTGAGCACCTAAACCTACATTCCAAGAAAATGCAGCCCATATCCAAAGATATGGGTAAGTACCTATGGAAAGGAACCGAGTATAAGGGGGTGTATGCAGTTTTATAAACATCATCATCATAAATATTTATAAGAAATATGCAGCATGTATGAAAGACCCACATAGCTCAAAGAAAATCATCTTAATCATGAGAGGATGAAATAAGTATAATATCACATGTGAGTCATCAAATAATTTGTCAATCACTTTCAGTTCATCAAGAATATCAATTCTCATAATGTAAATATCATTTAAATCTTTCGAAAGAATAACTTTCACAATTCCACTTTCAAATCACTTCACTATTCACCATAGACACAACAAAATGCACACACACTAGGAGATCCTATAACCGACATAAACCATGTGAGCTACATGGAGTCCAACGTACAACCCATGATGGGGAGAGTCTTCCTATCCTTGCCATCAGAGTAGGACTATCGATATCAAATCCACACAAACTAGTGATTACTATATAATTCAGCCTCAGGCTCACTCCTATGGGGGCACGTAGTTCTAGGGAAGTAAGGTCGCTTTATACCTCCCACTCGGTGCTAAAGATTTCTCATAGACTTAGCTCTGATCATTTTAAAGACAATCCACAACAAAACAATTTCAGTAATATATAATTATACATCGGGAGCCACCATGCTTCCCATCTATCAAAATCAACCATGTTGTGGATTTCTTTCACACTCGAGTTCAAAACAACTCCATTAAGACCAAAAGGTCAAATAATTCAAAATATCTCAAATATTCAACATCAATGTGCTTATAGAAGACACTTTCTCAAAAAACACAATTTCCAATGGGGATTCATGACCCAAATATCAAAATCATGATAAATATCGTTCAAGATTCATGCTTTATATCTCCACACATGTAAATTCATCTTTCAAAATCAAAAACATCAATATTTCATAATAATCATCATAAGATATGGGTTCATGCTTCAAATTCGTAAAAATCAAATAAAAATCATGT
>NC_061115.1:62085400-62247108 GCF_002878395.1 Capsicum annuum
TCAAATATCAAAATCATGATAAATATCGTTCAAGATTCATGCTTTATATCTCCACACATGTAAATTCATCTTTCAAAATCAAAAACATCAATATTTCATAATAATCATCATAAGATATGGGTTCATGCTTCAAATTCGTAAAAATCAAATAAAAATCATGCCTTTGTAAAGAAAATTACTTTTCGGCACAAGAACGAAAGAGAGTTTTTGTTGAAAAATCCCACATACCTTCAATGATGAACTTTAGATTGATACTCATTTTTGAGATGTTAATTATGCCTTTGAATGATGGTTCTTTGAGTTCTTGTACTAGGAACTTGGAATTTTAAATAAATTTGCAGAATTAATGGTGAACTTTAGAGGTTCTTGAAGTTGGATGCAGGAGCTTAGGGTTTTCTTTTTGAGGGAATTTGATGAAATATAATATATAATGCTTCTAATAGGCTTTAATATGGGGTTTGGATAGATTTTGGGTGAGGGGGAATGACCAAAACACCCCTACAAATAAAAAAATTCTCAAATCTGTCCTTTGATTGACTATTTTGATAGTCTGAAGTAGATCAACCATAATGTTTTGCTTCGATATCTAAATTGGATGAAACCAATTTCATTAGAAAGATAACTCTCATATCTTTCCATTGATATATAGTATCTCACCCAGATCATTGTGTACAAGGAGTTATGATCATTTGAATTTGACCCAAAAATTTACTTTTGATAGGCTGAAGTAGATCGACCATAACTTTTTTTCTCTGGTAGAAAAATTGGATGACACCAATTTCATTGGAAAGAGGACTCGCACAGCTTTCCATTAATATATAGTAGATCACCCATATCATTATGTACAAGGAGTTATGATCGTTTAAAGTTGGAGCAATAATACGCCAGGCCTCAGTACTTTTTCCTGCATGTTTTACTATTCACTACTATTTACAGTTTGATCAGAATGTTCATAACTCGTCACTCGGGTGTCCGTTTTGGATGACCCATATATCGTTGGAAAGCTTATTTAATACTCTACAAAATGGTGGGTCATAATATAAGATATTCCATACGAAAAATTTATAATTCATTCTAGAAGATAGAACCCAACACGTTTATGCATAAAATTTCAGCGAAAATATTTTTGGGGTATTACACTAAACTCCTACAATATACCACTAGGCCTCTAGTGCTCAACTTTAACCTGTTGATAATTTGATCACTTTTTCACAATCTCTACAATATCCTTCATCATACTATTCCACCAATAGATTTCCCGTAAGTCACGATATATCTTGGTGGCTCTTGGATGAATAGAATATCGAGCACTAGGTGCTTCAGCTAAAATTTACCACCTCAAACCATCAACACACGAAACATATAACCTACCCTAGCAATCTAACACACTATCTCTCCCTTGGGAGAAAACCTCTACTTTTTCATCTCTGACTGATTTCTTTAACTTAACTAGACTGGGATCCCTATCTTGATTTTCCTTTACTTCAGAAACCAGTGAAGATTCTGAACCCATACACTACCTTCAGCTAAGTCAACCAGCCGAACACCTAATTTAGCAAGCTGATAAACCTCCCGAACTAACTTCTTATCGGCCTTAACATGAGCAACACTACCCATAGATAATCTACTAAGGGCATCTTCCACTACATTAGCATTGCCCAAATGATACAACACACTTATATCATAATTTTTTAACAAATCTAGCCATCTTCTTCTTAGAGATTCAAATCTTGTTGTGATTACATATGCTGCAAACTGTTGTGATCCTTGAACACATCAACATAACCTATAAAGATAATGCCTCCAAATTTTTAAAGGAAAAAACAATAGCTGCCAACTTAAGATCATGGGTAGGATAGTTCTTTTCATGGGGTTTAAGTTGTCTAGAGGTACAGGGTGTGACCTTATCTCTCTGCATCAATACACCACCACGACCAATTCTGGAATCATCACAGTAAACTACAAACCCATCTAAACCATTCGGCAAAGTCCATATGGGGGCTGAAGTGTGTCGAGTATTCAACTCCTGAAAAATCTTCTCTAAAGAATCTAACTACTAAAATTTGACCTTTTTCTGAGTCAATCGTGATATAGGAGATGCAATAGAAGAAAACTCTTCAACAAACCATTTCTAATAGCCATCCAAACTCAAGAAACTCTTGATATCTAATGGATAATTGGGTTTGGGCCAGTTTCTCAATGTTTTGATCTTTTGAGGGTCAACTCAAATGCCACCACTAGAAATAATATGGACAAGAAAGGCTACTAACCTTAGCCAAAATTTGCACTTACTGAATTTGGTGAATAATTGATGATCTCTAAGGGCTTGTAACACAATTCTCAGGTGGTCTGCATAATTATTTTCACTATGAGAATAGACAAGAATATCATCAATGAAGACTATACGAACATGTCCAAGTACTACTTGAACACTCTGTTCATCAAGTCCATGAAAGCTATAGGGGAATTTCTCATTCCAAAAGACATAACAAGAAATTTGAATTGACCATACCGAGTTTTCAAAGCTATCTTCAAAATCTCACATTGTCAGACTCTGAGCTGATGATAGTCAAATTTCAGGTCTACCTTAGAAAAATAACTGGCACCCTAAATTTGGTTGAACAAGTCATCAATCTTGGGGATTGGATACGTATTCTTGAATGTGACTTTATTCAACTGACGGTAATCAATGCACATTTTGAGAGAATCATCTTTCTTACACACAAACATGACTGGAGCACCCTATGAGGAAATACTAAGCCTGATGAATCCCTTATCTAAGAAATCATCCAACTGTTCTTTCAACTTCTTAAGCTTACTTGTAGCCATTCTGTAAGGTGGAATAGTGATAGGCTGGGTATCAGGAAGGAGATCAATTCCTAAGTCAATTTCTCTTTTAGAAGGAACTCTGAGAAGTTCTTCAGGGAACACATCAGGAAATTTCCCTACTACTGAAATAGACTCGAGAATTAGACTCTCAGAACTAGAGTTTTTACGTGCACAAGATGTTACATGCACCCCTTCGATATCATTTTTCTTTCCTTAAGATAAGAAATAATCTGACCCCTAAGCACTGAGGCATAGGATGATAGAACCAATCCATGCCGAGAATAACATCAAAATCACTCATCTCTTACTTTATAAGATCAACAGAGGTAACTTTATGAGATACTATAATCAAGAAATTTTTGCATACCCATCTAGATATAATAGATTTACCCACTGGGGTAGGCACTGAGAAAAGTTATGCTAAAAATTTAGGACAAACACCAAAATTGACTGTTATAGAGGGGTTATAAAAGAGATCAAAGCTATGGAGTCTAATAAAGTATAAACATAGAGATAAAATACCCGCAAAGTACCCATAACTACATCAAGATAACTTTCCTGATCCTGCCAGGTCTGGAGGGCATACCACCTATTTTGACATTGCCCACTAGTTTCGCTAGAAGCAGCACCCTACTGAGTTAGGCAGTCGACTAAAATTGGACGATGGTTTGACTAACCCTGCTGACCAGCCTTTGGGCAATCTCTGACTCTGTGGCCTGGCTTGCGACATCCAAAACACATATCACTGCCAGATCTATACAAACCCTGATGATGCCTGCTATATTTCCTGCAGAGCGAATTAGTATAACTACTATTCACACTACCCTAAGACTTAGATCCCGACGCCCTATCCCAACTATCTTTCCGAAACTAAAGAACTGGTGCACTAGTTAAAGATAGAGATGGGGCTAAAAGCTTTTGACGAAACTGAGAATGACCACCACCTTCTGACCTTGGCTGGGAAAAGTTAAAACTACCTATTCTAGCCCTCTTATTCTCTCTCTCTCTTATTTATAAGCTTATCTCCTTTATGTGATGAGCATGAACCATAAGTATAGACAAGTCCATCTTCTTAATTATCATGGCAGTCCTACACACCTTAGCCATACTATCAGCTACACCAGATATGAACTTACCTATTCTAGACCTATTGTCTGCCACCACATTAGGAGAATACCTCACTAAATAAATAAACTTAAGAAAGTACTCCTTCACACTCATACCACCTTACTTTAAGTTAATGAACTCCTGAATCTAAGCTATCTAGAAAAGTTATGGTAAACTTCTCTTACTCAACAAGCCCTACATCAACTTTTCCATCTCATAGCCTCTCGTCCATAAGTGTAGCACACATCACACCCATGCACAAGACTCCACTCAACACGGCTTTAAGACACCCTAGGATACTATAAAACCTTAGGCTCTAATATAAAGTTTTTCATGACCCAAGGCCTACCCCCTAATCTCAACAACGGTGCTTATGGACACAAGTGAGCACAACCTAACCCATGAGTTGGTACCTGCTGTGAGTATTAAATAAAATAATAAATCATACACGTGTGCGAAAGATAAACTACTAAAGTAATACAAATTTGAATACTGAATACGTGATTGAATCATAAATCTATATCATCTGGTGAAATACTAAAAGCTAACGATCAATTTAAAATAACTATACACTGAATAACGATCTAACTGACTGTCTGAATTTTTGAAAGCCTTTAACTGACTGAGGAGTTGATGATACAGCCCCCAACTAACTCTGACTGACTGAATATAATAAAATACTAAAGTAATGAATAAGAGATAATATGTCCTCAATGGATGAGGACTCACCACTATGGTTGTTGAGTAATGCTGGTTGTCTAACTATGGTTAGGAAACTGAGTATCCAGACCTATGATATAAAACATCATAGCACAAAGAAGAGTGTGCGGTCAGTACTTTAAATATACTGGTATATGAGATGAGGAATGGCTAAAATACATGGATAACTGTGTATGAATGCATAAACAAGTAATATTTGTTATTAAAAGACCAAGTATAATTATATTTCTGATATATTATCGAAACTAAAAGACTATAATCTGTATAACTAAGAATCTATACACTTGGTTAATACAAACCTGAATTGAAAATATATTTAATACTGCACTGAAACTGTGGGAAATATCGTCTAACTGACATGCCCGAGACTGTAGGAAGTATCATCCAACTTACATACCCTAATTTGAGCTAATCGGGGTCCAACCTATAAGCCTAGTCGGAAGGGTATTAGTCCCATTCCATGGGTACTAACACTGGTTATGTGGATCCACTTAACTGGTGTCCCAAAGGACTAATAAGTCACCCTCAAATGGCAGGTTCTCTAATGAGATATGTGTCACCCTTAACTGGCAGGTAAATATATTATCAACCCTCAACTAGCATGTAGACATCTCTAACCTATGTTGGCTATATTGTTCTATAACTCAGGGATTGTTACTAAGGGTCACACACACTACTGTCAGGTGAGCCATTATCCTTGAGTTCGCTCGGTGCTAAATCCTACTCCCAACTGAACTAACACTAGGACTAAACTGAACTATGCTTGAATGAATATGAATTTGTAACTTCTAGTGCTCATCATGATTACATCAACTGAATATGTAATGGAATTCATGGTTTAACTTTACATCAGCTGAATAAGTAAAAGAATTCATAGTTTAACTATATCAATACTGAAATGATCTGAATTTGTGTAAAAACTCTTATGTATTGGGTATTCATAACCCACTAGGACTGAATGATCACTGAATGCAATAATAAGCTTAAAAACTATAGTGAAAGATTATGGTTCCAAAATCTATCAATATAGAAATACCATCAAACATGTGGAGATCATGAATTTAAATAAGGGGATGCTTTAAATAGGGGACAGAACCTAATTGTATGACTAAAAATCATAATTTAGGGTCAAACATTAAATTCACCTAAAATTGGCATGGGAAACTAAAATTCAAAGCATGAGAAAGTCAAATCTTACATGGGATCAAACATGGGCTGAATTGAATTTAAAATCACCATGAAAATTGAATTTAAAATCACCATGAAAACATGAATTAAACTCATCTTAAGCAATATAAAATACCATAATAATAGAAAAATCCATTCTTTAATTGAAAAGGGGGGTTTTGAACTCCATAGGTGTAAGGGACCCATGAATGAACACCCCACATACCTTAAGCTTCTTAACTTGAAAGAAAAACACTAATCTTGATACTTTCTCGAAGGTTCTTGAACTTGGGGAACTTGAATTATTGATTTCTTAGGAAAAAAAGAATTAAATTCTTGTTCTTGGGGGAAGAAGAGGGCTTTCTTGAGAAGAAAGTTGGAGAATAAGGGCAAATAATACCCTAACTGAAGCCCCAAGTCGTGATATGAATGATTGGTTAAGGAGGAAAAGACCCAATTGCCCCTTAGTCATTTAAATTCAAAATTAGATGCAACAGACTTAGAGGTCTTAAAAATGACTAAGTCCCCAACACTTAAAATTAAGCCCGTTATGCATGCAACTAAAAGTTAAACTAAGCTAAGAATATTATGGGGTATTACATGAGTAGAGTTGCATATTCTTAAGGATCAGTGATTGTGTGCCAAGTTTTCAAAGAGTGAATTTTTTTGAATGTGGTAGCCTTAATTCTTTATTTTGTTTCCAGTGAGTGGATCATGGAAAATCCACAGAAAGTTGAGGCAGTTAAGAAGTGTTCTAGACCCATGAATCCAACTGACATTAGGATTTTCTTAGGTTTAGCTGGGTATTATAGGAAGTTTATGGAGAGCTTCTCTTTTATTGCTGCTTTATTGACTTGTCTCAAAAAAGGTAAAGTTTCTATAGTTCTATGCTCGTGAGGGTAGTTTTAAGAAGTTGAAAAATAAGATGACTTCCATGCCAGGTTTGACCCTGCTCGAGGGTACTGATGGTTTTGTAGTTTACTGTGATGTATCTCGAGTAGGACTAGGTAGTGTCTTGATGCACCATAGTAAGGTGGTGGCGTATTCTTTTAGACACCTTGAAGTTCATGAAAGAAATTATCCAACTTATGATATAGAGCTGGCGTTTGTGGTGTTTGGTTTAAGATTTGGCATCACTGCTTGTATGGAGTGCATGGTGATATCTATTCAGATGATAAGTGCTTGTAGTATGTGTTCACCCAGAAGGAGTTGAATCTCAAGAAAACAAGATGGCTTAAGTTGCTCAAGGACTATGATATGAGTCTTCATTACCATCCAGGTAAAGCTAATGTGGTTGCTAATAATTTTAGCAAGTTATCTATAAGGAGCCTATCCCATGCAGAATATATAAAGTTAGGATTAGTGAAGGATATTTATTGGTTGGATAATTTGCGAGTCTTACTTTTGGAATTTGGGGATGGAGGCGTGATTGTTAAAGAAGTGGTTAAATTATCTTTTGGTTCTGAGGTGAAGGAGAAATAGATTTTGGCTCTGATCATAATGCATATTATGGTTAATGTTGGTCAAGAAAGGTTCATGGCTTTTAAAACTGAGGAAAAAGGTATCTTCAGGTACCAAGGTAGGTTATGTATTGTGGATGTTGGTGGGATATGAGAAAGAATTTTGACTAAGGGTCATGATTTAAGGTACACAGTTCATCCTAGTTCAACGAAGATGTACCATTACTTGAAGGAGATTTATTGGTTGAATAATATGAAGAGAGATAAGGCTAACTTCATCGCTAAGTTTTTGGTGTGTTAGCAAGTGAAGGTTGAGAACTTAAGGCCAGGTGGTGTGTCTCAAGAGATTGATTTGCCTATGTTTAAATGGGGGTGACCAACATGTATTTTACTACTGGCCTTCTGTGGTCTCAAAATCAGCATGATTTGATTTGGGTCATCACAGATAGGATGACTAAGTTTGCTCACTTTTTGCCTGTGAAGACTACCTACTCTGGGGAGGATTATGATAAGTTGTTTATTTAAGAGATTCCCAAGTTGCATGGTGCTCCAGTTTCCATTATCTCGAATTAAGGTAAGCAGTTCTCTTCTCCCTTTTAGTGTTCCTTTAAGAAAGGCTTGGGACACGGTTGAACCTTTGCATTGTATTCTAGCCCTTGGAGAATAGACAGGAAGAGAGGACCATTCAGACTTTGAAAGATATGTTAAGGGCCTGTGTGATTGATTTTAGAGGAAGTTGGGTAGATCATTTGCCTCTCATTAAGTTTGCATATAATAACAGTTATCACTCCAGTATTGGGATGACTCCTTTTGAAGCTCTTTATGGTAGGAGGTATAGATCTTCTATTAGGTGATTTGAGGTTGGTGAGACTAGATTGTTCGGCCTGGACTCGGTTCACCAAGCCATAGAGAAGGTGAAAGTGATTAGGTATAGTCTTAAGACAGCTAAGAGTTGCCAAAAGTCCTATGCAAACATGAGATAAAGAGAGTTAGAGCCCGAAATCTAGAATTGCTCCAATAAGTAGCCAAAAACACCTTTTTAATCTTTTTCACTAACTTAGCATCCAAAACATGATTTCCTACAAAACATACCCAAAAATCATCATGTCTAACAAAACAACCTCAGAAACTTGCATATTTAACTCATTTTAAGCATCGAAAGTGTCATATTTCTATTGCATATCAACACCCTCATCTTAGAACGTTTGCATGTCATCAGGCAACAAAACACAACAAAGTAAAAATGATGCTTAACTAAGAGAACCTAAGCAATTCAAGGAAGTCAGTCAACACTTTAAGCTCAAAACATAACACCTCTCCAACCTCACCTTTCAAAACCAATTGTGTATAATCCTGAAGCACAAAAATGTGACACAATGGGATTTAGGTATGGTATTACATTAGCAATAGACAACCACATATATGTACAAGTTACACTACCTGAAACAAGCAAATGGCTAGCAATATGACTCATGTTCCCTCACAACAAAGAAGTCCCACTCACTTATATGAAATCATGCATGTCAAAGCAGGGATAGTTAAGAGACATTCACACTTAGAAGAGAAGTTCCAATCAATGTGCATTAAATACCATAGGTTTTCCCTTATTTTCTTTACCTTGGTTTTCAGTCAGCCAAGTTAGGATCACTATAGTACTTTTATCGGCTTGTAATGTAGGCTTGGAGGATGGTATGGTACATACGGACAAATCGAGTGACTAAGCTGCCTTGGCACTACACTAACCTTGGGGTCTCACTTACTAGCCAATTTCTATTTTATTTCACCCTTATTTCTCCTTTTTTATTCTTTATTGCACATTCAGGTTGGGTGTGGTCTTTTATTCTTTCTTTTTCATATTTTTTCTTCACTTTTTATTTTACTCTTTCTTTCTCTTTTCTTTTTCTACCACACCCATCCCTGCTAACTTTTTCTTTTATTCTACCCTTATGCATGCCTACTGTATATTACACACCCCTATAATATCCACCCTTAACTTAGGCATTTTTCCTTAGTTGAGGTGCATAATGTCCAAGGAGGACTAGGGCTAAAACAAGTTCATTATAATATAAATGAAAAGGTAAATAAGGAAAATAAGAAAAATAGGCTATAAGGCTCAAAATAGGGATCAAGGGATACTATTTCACACATGGAAAGTTATTTAAGCTAAAAGCGGACTAAACTCAAAAACGGCCTATGATCCTTTCCTTATAGACTATCCTAAAACCTTGGTAAGACTAACCGGGAAAGTTTTGGATTTAACAAAGGAAACTTGGTTGAATCTCACACACATAACATAGAGTCAATATTACAAGCTACTGCCTATACGTTTCATGCAATTGTTAATAAGTAATTATCATGTCCCTAATACTAATGCCATAACAAGATCCACAATATTCACACAGTTCTAAATCACAAATTTTAAAGGGGTATCATTTTTCTCAAAAATCATTAAAAAACATGACTACTGCCCTAAATAGTTCAAAATCCCCTAATTACACACAAACAAAACATAATACGAAATAAAATACAATACAACATAATTTATCATAGACATGCCGGTTCTACAACCATACCGCGGCCGATAGAAAAAGAAGTACAGCTATAAAAACCCATGGTGGATATGGTACATCCCACCCCCAACTAAAAATCTACTCACTTTACTAAACGTGCAAAAACAATACAAAATAAAAAGAAGTGAGAACATACCCGGGACGCACTAGGCGTTCGTGTCATGGCATCCCTAGATGGGGGCATATCAACTGGCAGAGGCAGTAATGGTGGTGGTGCACTACTAGATTATTCACCTGCTGCTAGCTCTATACGCCTATGCCTCATAATGATTACAGTCTCCATCGAATCATGTTTGGCCTTTTTTACAGCCTGGTCATATGACATATCAGGATCCAGCAAGTCTTTAATATGGCCTCTCTTAACCCAAAATACTGGGACCTCCTCATCATCCTCTGCAAAGAAATCAAACTATCTCGATGTATGTAGAGGTGATATCTAGATATAACTAAGGGAGTGGCTGCTATATGGCTCTCTATGAGAGTATACCTTTATTCATTATAGATCAAAATCCTCCCTCAACTGAGGTAGATTCAGCATATTTTTCTCTGTGAATTGCTTTGTAATGCATCTCTCAAACTCATCAATACATGTCTAGAAGTTAGTAGATAGCTCAAATAGTGCAACTCTTTATCCAGCCTCCCATCTAGCCTATGCCTGCTCAAATATGGTCTGAACTTCTAATTTCATCTGCTCGTAAAGAGTAGTCATTCCGATCTCAACAACTATCAATCGAGCATCAGTGGCCCTCTAACTATCCACTAAGTTTTGTATGAACTCTCTAGATATAGTGATCATATCTATAGCAGGAGTTGTAGTGGATGGACAAGTAAACCTGAAGATACACAAACTAACCTTGAGGTCGAAGTTGGGGATAATGAAAAAGTAGTTAGTGTTCACTCACCCTGTATGCTCAAATGTGGAGACTCTCTCTACTCCCCTATATCCATATCAACACCAATAACCATATCTCTTTTATGTGCATCACCAGGCTTTGTGGAAACCACTAGGCCCTCAGTCTGGGCCCTAAGTACTGCAACTGGCTTTGTAGATCTCTTGGTAAGGCCTAGGTGTGTCAGACCCTTCATACTCTTTATCTGTGTAGTAGTCATAGCATGTACCCTCTCATATACTCCCAGTATCGTAGGTACACCAGCCTTATTGCATAGTCTCTAAATTATACAAGGGAATGGCAGATTAGTCAACACCCCAAATGCTCTGTCATGGATCTCATGCTGGAGAATAGCTGCAAAATCAATACAATATCTGGCTGTCATACTAGAAACTAGGGTTTCTCCATCCTAAGTCAACAAATTATTCAAAGAAGTAAGGAATAGTCGATATCTAATCAGCAACCACCAAAACTTGGCCTTAAATATAAATAGGCCTTTTTTATCACACCATGACCCTCAATCCATGGGGTTACATCACCCAAAGGTAAAATATAGTTGGTTATCCACCTAGCCATCTCAACACTCTCTCATCTATGCTCATTCTCCAACATAATATATCGATCATATATGACTCTCAATCTGAAGTCACACTTAATTGTAGATGCAAGAGTGATATAATCTTGACCAAACATAATCTCGCGGATAGTCTCTACTAAAAGATCAACTCTGACCCCTCTCATAAATATATTATCACGTTGTGGCTACTCTGTGAATTTCACTAGGCTTGGAGTTCTATACATAGGAAGAACAACTTTAGCTCGGTAATATGCATAAAACTTATGGACCATGGTTGGGCTGTATGAATCGAATGTCTGGTCATCCACTCTAACTGATATCGATCAAAGAAAGCCTACAACTATGTACTCTACTAAGCCCAGATAGTTCAATCTGGCGCTCCTCATAAATAATTGTCTTAGGCCTGCCAATGTATGAGATATAACTATCTATATCATAACCCCCACATATCCTCTAAAAACCACCTCGGAGGTACCTCCATGGCATGTGTGGTTACAAAAATCTACCCCTATTGTACTGGTGCATCATGGTAAGCCTACTTTGTACCATCCTCAGACTAGGGTACATATAATTGATGTACATGTATGGTCAACCCTCCACAAACTAAGGTACCACTGATGACTTCTCTTTCTCAGCATCCTCAGATAAATCTGGGACCTCTTCTCAAATAGGGGGTCCGGATCTGAAACCTATGGAATAGATTCAGAATCTATCTCCTTATCATTATCATCAATATCTGGTGGATGAGCATGGGGGTGACATTTATGCTAACTTCATCTGTGGCCGAGATGCAACTGCCTGAGTAGCCTGGCACATTTTTCCTCTAGCAACTCTATGTGTCACCACAACTGTATTGTCTCTATGTCACTCATCGGGCACTTCTCCACTATGCTTAGGAGACTCTACCCGTCTCCTGGAGGTATCATCCTTTTTTTCCTTCACAGATTTAGGGCCATATATACCAGAAAAACTAGCCATGAGTGATACCGAAAGTTGAAGAAAAACCCAAAATTCAAAAAGTTCAAATTTTTCCACAATATTACACCCCTATAACCTATTTGAAATCTCAACAATTCCAGTGAACATACTTATATCAAGAATTACGATTTTCAAAGCAAACACAACATGCTCACATGTTCGATACTCTGCTCCTTCAAGTTCAACTTCAGGTTAGGGCCTAACTTTAGAATTCAATTCAAAACAAGGCCCTAGATTATGATTTTAGGCTACTTCAAGGCTCCTACATACAAGCATTATAGAATCTATATATTTTTCATGGGAATACACATATCAACTTATTTAAATAATAAATAAATCAATACATAACCATTAGGAAATGAGAAAGTTACCTCTTTTATGATGAACCAAAAGTTAACAATAAAGAACTCAAGCAAAATCAAAGTTAGAACTTGTTTTTAATGTATTGGGACAAGTTGGTATCTCAAACAAGTGTCAATTTAGCCTTTACTTAAGTGTGGGGTCAATTTATGTTTTAAGAGGAAAGTTTGAATTCAAAGAGAAAAGTGAAGTTTTGGGGATTTGAATGAGTTAGAATAAGGTTAAATGTGTTTAAATAAGGATGGGGGATATTGTAGGTCATATATATGCAATGGTGGGCCCAAAATTTTAATTAAAATTTTGGTCCACAACTGACCTAGCCACGGTAGCTACTTACTCCTGCCACATGCGGCCAGCAGGCGCAGGGCCAAATATTTTGGCCCACTTTTCTACAATTTGGACTTGGATTTTTTATATTTATCTAGCTACTTATGGTCCCAAGAGTATGATTAGGTACCAATATCCCTAACTTTCCATTCTCATCCTCAAAATATAGACTTACCTGGCCCGTGTGGGACTTGTGACCATGATGGGTTGGTCACATAATCTCTTTACTTGGAAATCAATGAATGTATCATTCTTACCATTTTCCAAGAAAGTCCATAAGCTAAAACCTATAAAATAAAAACAACAAAAACTTGAACATTAAAATAGTGGGTTACCTCCCACTCAATGCTTGATTTAATGTTGTGGCACGACGTAGCTGTGTTGGTTACTCAGAATTCACCTACAAGCTCATGGGTTGCCTCCCATGCAGTTCTTGATTTAAAGTTGAATTACGATGTGGGTATCTTGATTACTCAAAATTCATCAAGATACCCATAGGAGTACCCTCAGGGTCATCAATATAATCAATCACTGATACCACTTTTATGTCGATAGGTTTCTTCATTGATTTTTGGATATTGAAGGTGGCTTAATCACCGTTGACTTTGAATTTCAACTCTCCTTTCTCGATGTCATCCATCACTCTACCTGTGGCCATAAATGCTCTTTTCGATATAATGGGCTTCTCGGTGTCAACCTCATAGTCCAGAATGATAAAGTCAGCCAGAAAGATGAAATTGTCCACTCTTACAATCACATCAAATAAAATCCCAATAGTTTGTTCACTGTGCGGTCAGCCATCAATAACCACATTGAAGTCGGTTCCAGAGAGTTAAAACCTAATTTCTTGAATATGGATAACAACATCAAATTTATGTTGGCTCTTAAGCCACATAAGGCTTTGGAAAATTGGGATGACCTAATAGTATATGGTATAGTGAATACTATGGAGTCACACTTTTTTAAAGGTAAATACCTTGTAGTGACTGCACTACAGTGGTGCAAGCCATCAACATCCTCGATTGTAGCTCTTTTTTTTTAATGACTAGTTGCTTCATGAACCTGGCATATCTAAGCATCTGCTCCAGCACCTCAAGAAGAGGAATGGTCAAGCTCAATTTCTTTAGCATTTTAAAAAATCGCTTGAATTTTCCGTTCTCTTTTTTTTGCTTTAGTCGCTGAGGAAAAAGTAGGGTTGGTCTCAAAAGATATCTTATTTCCTACTCAACAACCAGGTATTTACCTCGTTCCTTAACAACTATCTCATCACCACTTGTTACTCTTTTTAATTCCATGATAGGTGTCTCATCAATAGCAGCTTCCACAGTAGGTAGTGGGGGATCCATAATAGTCATACCGCTCCTGGTGGTAATGGAAAGAACATGACCATTATTTTTCAAATATTTCACAGTGTTTCTCGAAAGGGTACCTGGTTGCCTCTGGTTTAGAGTTGCTGACATCTGGATGAACCGATGCTCCAACTTCTTGATAGTAGTGGCATGAGATTTGACATTTTGGGTCAACCCTAAAATGTTAGCCTTAATCTCCTTAAGGATGATCTCCTGATTTTTTAACCCTTCACTAGCTTAGTCAGCATCTCTTATATTCTCGATTCTGCATCTCATTTGTCAGGTGGAATATACCTATCTCCCTTCTCTTTATAGTCGTCATCTTTCTTTCTTCAGTCAATATTTCTCTCCCTACTACGGTCTCTATATCTGTCATAGTATTTTCATCCTTGGTTCTCTTGCCCTTGGGCTTGGAAACCC
Source organism: Capsicum annuum (assembly GCF_002878395.1). Classification (NCBI taxonomy): domain Eukaryota; kingdom Viridiplantae; phylum Streptophyta; class Magnoliopsida; order Solanales; family Solanaceae; genus Capsicum; species Capsicum annuum. Next base: position 62,100,155 of record NC_061115.1, read on the forward strand.
ACTAACTAATGATCTAGATAATTGATTTTCTCCTCTAATTCCAACTCATAATCTTTGGAAGATGAACCCTATGCTGCATCTATATTTACTTTCTTGGAAGTTATTGATGTAAGTTGCATTGCTAGTACCCCTAGATCGACTCTTAGAAATGCAATCTCTTATGCTGCTGAGTTATCAGCTACTCTCTGGTTGCAGGAGATACCAATAGCATATGTGCTGAATCCCAGCTCAGTCTCCTGAGTTTGCCACCCTCTTTTAGAGAGTGAGATTTGATCTAACATCTCCGAGGGTGCCTCCCAGCATAGTCTCATAAAAGCTACTCCAAATATAGTGTCTTCTATATCTATGGAGCTCATGGTCAATAAAATATCTCCAATAAGCTCGTTCTTGACATCCGATGGTTAGGCATCATACTCAGCTTTTTCTTGAACCTGAACTATGCCTAGTACATAGATTCTGACTGCAGCTGCCTGAAATTATAAATCTCATCCTTGAGCTGCAACATCCTGGATGAAGGAAAGAACTGGTTTAAGAATTTCCCGCGTAACTCATTCCATGTAATGGAGACTCTTGGCAGTTCCTCTAATCATAAAGATGTTTCTCTTGTAAGTGAGAAGGGGAACAACCTTAGTCTAAGTGCTTCCTGATACACGTCTGGATTTGTGTATGAACTACAGATCCCAATGAAATTAGCAAGGTTTAAATTTTCATCATCTGTAGGCAGACCTGCAAACACACCCTTCAGATTTAAGAATTGGATCATTGTGCTCATAATATCAAACTTGATGCCTGAGGCTCAAATAGGAGAAATAATTGGTCCAATCTCTGCCAGCTCAACATATCCCATATCTTCTTCATCATCTATATATGGGTGCACATACAGATATGTTGGGATCACTTGAACATGAGAACCTCTCGCTCTATTCTAATTTCCGCTGAGTACTGCTCGGCAGTCTGCTTATTATCTCTGCTAAGCTAGCTCTGCCTACCAAGCTACCCACTGAGCTTTTTTTGTTACCCTCCTCTCAATGTCAGCTTGATCTAAAATTTAACCATTCTATCGATCAACAATATCCTATATTTCTTTGGGAGGAGGGTGAGGTACAACATCACAAACCCCTCTGGGATTATCATGTCTTTTTAGTTCCACCATCCTACTAGCTATTTGTAGGATCCACTCTAGATTTGGATTCAATAGGAGTAAGGGATTACCTATACTCCTTATGCTAGGCATACAATGGTGTATTCCCAACTAAGAACAAAAAAAAAAAAAGAGAAACCCAAAAATTGCAACAACTTTGATTGACATATCAACACCATATTCTCAGATAGCAGCACCAAAATTTGGTGATATCCAAGCTACACCTCCTTTCATAATATGATACGTCACTGCCAAATATAGTAACCTAACAAAGGTTGGGTCGAATCCCAAGGGAATAAGTGTAATCATGGCTCTCAGTTTTTGTAATCAATGAGCAGAACTAGAAAAATAAATAGGGAATTAGAGCATCAACGTCTAACTAGTAGTGAATATCAACTTCAGTTGTAATTAGTCATAAGTGAACACTAGGATTATGTTCCCCTGGCTTCTTAACTCGTAGGCTAATCGTTATTTGTTGAACCAACCAGATACCTTGCATGCGGAATCGATAAGTTATGCACCATCTACAGTCTTTTGGATGAGTAGAACGATTTCACCCTTTAACTTTTAAGTCTCAGGATGTCACCTTACTAACCCTTATCTTGATTGTAGTTAACTATTAAATTTTGAGTCTTTTGATATTAAATGAAACCTAACCATGTTACTAAGATAAAACCTAGAAGTGTTGATCGATAGTTATACTCCAAATTACTATTATCTTTATCTTTTCCTAGTCACTACTCCTCTTTTGGAGTAAGTAGCAATAATCTAGGCAGGATCCTAATGTGTCCATCCATTAAGAAAACTATTATATAGAATATAGAGCAATACATGCATGGGTATCGATTCATATCAACAATAGCACTTCCCCTACTTCATCAATTTTCTAGGGTTTCCACAACCCTAGCTATGGATTTTTAACTGCTTATACTTGTAAAGTAATAAAAAACATTCATGATCAAAATCATAGATGAAATTATAATAATAAGAAGTAGAAAACCCACAATTATATCTGAATTAATCAACTAAAGTTAATACAAGAGAATCCCAAGATCGAAATCTAATCTTGGAATCAAAATATGTTTGTGAATATCAAAAGTGTGTAACTCCTACTAAAAACACATAAAGAGTATTTATAGTACATGAGGAAATCCAAAAATCAAAGCCCGAATGAAATGGGAGAAAACAAGGTTGGTGGCCACTTATAGTCCTTACTTGTTCCCTGACGTAGGTAGCACTTGTGGCCTGCAGGTTGGGCTAAGTAGCAACCACAAATGCCAGGACCAAAAATCCTGCAGGTCAGCTCTAGGGATTTTGGACTTCTAGAACTTTCTTTGCCCACATTCATCCACATGCTAACTTATCCAGTGTCGGGAGTCATCTTTTTAGCTCTTCTTTAATTCCCGAACATGCTTTGATCATAAACAAGCCGAAAAGTGTCCCAAACATCCATTATTGGTGTAATGAGGAGCCAAAAACATTTTTTTTAATCTTTTTCACAAACTTAACATCTAAAACAAGATTTCCTATAAAACATACCCAAAATACATCATACCTAAAAAACAACATCAAAAACTTGCACATTTTCCTTGTTTTAAGCATTGAAAGTGCTATATTTCTATAGCACATTACTTTATTATAAGGAAGTCCTTGAGGATATTTTGGATAGAAAATTATTTCATTTTAGGACTAAAGAGGTGGATTTGGTGAAGGTTTTATGGAGGAACCAAAAGGTTAAAAAAACTACTTGGGAACCTGAAGAGGACATGAAGTCCAAGTATCCTTTCTTTTTCCCTGAGTTGGATACTCGTTCTTAAGGTTAGGGTTTACCTACTCTCTTTGTTTTATGACTTTGTTAAAGTTTATGTGATTGAATTCCTATCTTACAGTTCTGCTAATGGATGTATTAATTTCTCATTTGGGGATGAATAATCTGGGAGGGGTGGGGGATGTAACACACCAGATTTTTTCCTCTGAGAAATTTTAGAGTTTTGAGCTCACTGTCTTAAGTGACGAGTCATGAGGACTCCTCATGAGTCATATGGCTCCAATCATTGTTAAACCATTAAGCTATGCATGGTTTCTATTAAGGTCACAACTTGGACCTCACGAGTCGAAAGGTGGGACTAGTCACCAAACCAGAGAGATATCTTAAGGTTGCTTTCTTGGTAACGACTAAGACTCTATAAGTTGTAGGGTTTTGTCATGAGTTGTAGGGTATGAATCATGACCAAACCGGTAAGGGTGCCTTGAGTCATTGCCTAGACTATGAGTCCAGGCAATGACTCATACTCAGTCGTCGTAAGTTGTGATGTGACACGTAACGACTGATGATAGTTTTCCTATGTTTTAATTGGAGACACTTTGGTCCTTTCTATATTTCCCCAATTAAAACCCATGATTATAAAACACCTAAAGAGAGTTATTTTCATCACTTTAATAATCATAAACTACTCTCTACTCTTTCAAATTCCCCAAGTCAAGAACAACTAAGGTTTCTCAAGGTTTATCATCTAGGGCTCTAAGATTGGTTTCTTCTCCATAACTCTTGATATCTCAGGCATGTATCTCTCTCTAAACTTATATTTTATTTATGGCATGCAATTACTTGATATTTTCATAGTTTTAATATTTAATTTTAAATAAAGGGTTGAGGGTTTTAGATGGCAATTGTTTAAAGGTTTTTCCCATGGTTTTGAATTGGTTATCTATTATTTATCTTGTAGTTTTGAACTAAATGTATGAATGGGCATGGGAATTGGAAAGGGTAACATGGGTTTTCCCAACTTTATGGTTTAAATGGTTTGGAATTAGCTTTACCACTAACCCAACTTGAGTAATTAGTTTTGGAAACATGTATACTTCCACAATTGAACTCACTTTTAGAACCTTAAATTTCATAAAAAGTTAATAAAACTTGACACAGTTTTTGAAAGGCCTTGGTGGCCACTGATTGGTTCTTAATTGAAAAACTTGGGAGTCATTTTAACTAAATGGCTTTGGAATAGTATAATGGAATTTGCTTACAAGTTTAATATTTGGTATGATGATACCAATGGTAAATATCTAATTAAAAAACTCCTAAGTAAATGGATGGGAATGTGTTAATGGTTGTAATTTGGGCTTAAATGGAGTTGTGTAGCTTGTCGTTGAAGGTGGAGGTCCCAGGGGGGACCGATACTGGAAACCACATTTGCTGGAATAAGCTTGGTGGCTGTGTGCATAGTTCACACTTTATATATATATACATTTTTTGAATTGTTGGAGCCTCGGTGGATCTGGCCCTTCCATGGATTTCTCTAGTTTGTGTGGCTAACACACACTGGGTCTCTTCTCATAGGGAAGCTAGACCTATATAGCTCGTAGGTGTTTTTAGGACGGTTAGAGCTATATAGTCCAGTTTAATGGTTTAGAATTTCATGCCTAAACCTTGTTCCCTATCCCAGCATTATGTATATATGTATATTTGCATATATATGAACATGTATATTAAATTTGGATTGATTTTCAAATAGCATTATTTTATCCCTTATGCTGAGTCACAGCTTGCGCTCATCTTGCTAACTATCTTTCGACGCTATATTGTTTTATAATGTAGGGTTCAAAGATACTTCTTTTACCCCTCTGTAGTGTTAACTGATTCGGTTGGTCTGTGGTGAAGTGTGAGCTTCCATCCTTCAGAAATCTTAGTCATTCCATCAGTTTTTATTTCATATTTTAGAATTGAAGAGTTCACATTAACATTGTCATTACCATTATCATTTTCACTGTCACATTGGGAGGCATGTCCCAACTTAGATTATTGTTTGTCTTTCTTAGAGGCTTTTATAGATGACAAAGCATGGGAGGATTTGGTATTGTGGATTCTTAGATCCTATTCAGCTGATTTATCTATCTTGTTATATGTTTGAAATTCATCCGTTGCTAGTTGCATTATGTTTTGGTCGTCTAGGTTACTGGGGGTGGTCTCCATTCGTTGGCGAACTTAAGATATACGTCATGACTAGGCCTTAGTTTGAAACATAAAAAACTTGGTACCAAAGCCTTAGTTCAGTATACATAGGGGTCCAAAAAGTCATGTCGAGTAGAGTCTTTTTATGGGTATGTAGCATACCACACTTTTAAGAGGAAGGCTATAAGGCATTTAGGAATGTTTACCTTTCTTGTGTTCTATTTTGGGATATAGAGTCTGGTGTCTTGAAATTCCTCTTAACTTTCAATTTGCTCGTGTTTCAGATTAATGCCTCCCCAAAGATCTAAAGTTCATGCAAACTCTTCTGTCACTTCTGCCCTTCCCTAGGGCAAGGTGGATGGGACTCACCCCACCTATAGAGTGCGAACCCAATCTAGGGTCCCTACTCGTAATTGTATTGCTCCACATGGGGTTCCACTAGTCCTCACTTATCTATCTCCAGTTAGTGACACTCATGCTCAGTCACCATAATGATACATCTCTAATGCTGAATTTTGTCGATCTATTCATCTGCTGACCCAGCTAGTGACATCTTAGTTCTACCAGCCTGATCATGTGGGTTCTGTTGCTCCTTCTTCTAAGTTCACCCGAGTTAGGCCGTTTGTGAGGTTGAGCCCTCTGACCTTTACTAGTCTAAGGTTGAGGAGGATCCTCAAGGTTTTGTGTATGAGATAGAGATGATATTTCAAGTTATGCATGCTACTGATTTTGAGGGTGCAGATTTTGTTGCATATCAGTTGAAGGATGTAGTTTATCAGTGGTATGAGAAATGGGAGCAGTCAAGGGGTGATGATGCATAGTTATAATTATGGGATGAGTTTTCTGGAGCCTTCCTTGATCATTTCTTTCCTCAAGAGTTGAGGAAGGCTAAAGTTGAGGAGTTTCTAAACTTGAAGCAGGTAAGAATGACTGTGAAAGAGTATTCTTTGAATTTCCACCAGCTGTCTCATTATGCCCTAGAGATTGTGTCTAGTGTGAGGGCAAGAATGAGAAAGTTTGCCTTGGGTTTTTCTCGAGACTTGGTACTAAACTGTTTAGATCGATCCTTTATAAAGGCACCCATGGGCTATATAAGGCTAGCTCCCTCTGCTGGAAGGGCCCTAGTACGTGTTAGACATATTAATCAAGTAAAATTGAGGAAAAACTAAAGTCATCAAGGCAATAGCTGTCCCAAAATATATATATCAAGTGTGCACCACGCACATGGTCATATAGGCGCCCAAAGCTAGCAAACGTGTTTTTAAGTGTCCTTTCCTCAAGGACTTACACCATCATGATGAGCTACACAATTCTCTTTAAGGCCAAATTAAAACAATTTGCACATAAATCAATCCATTAACCTAGGAGTCATTCATGAAGGCATTTACCACTTGGTATCATCATATCAATATGCTTGCAAGCTAAATTAATTATGCCAAACCAAATCCACATAACCAAATTGGGCTCCCAAGTTCCATTTAAAATACAAAACCAAGGGCACTAAGCCCATCCAAAACGATTTTCATTCATTTATCCTTTAATGCAATGCCTTAGGTTCAAAAACAAGTTAAGCCATGCAATTTTCTATACTTAAAATCAAGTTTACAAAGTGGGTTGAGGTTAATACTATTATCAAGCAAAAATTTCATCAACTTAGGGAAAACCATATCCTCTATTTCAACTATTTATACCATTCACCAATTCAGTCCCAAAAACATCAATTTAAAGCTTGAATAATCAATATAAAACATGAAAAAGTAATTCATTCGGTAACAACCAAAATCCCTCAACCCAATTTCAAAACCCACAATTAAATCACATGAAAATCCATTCAATTAATGCCACAATGTAAAATTAAAGTTAGGAAAACATAAACATGCCTGAAATACACAAGGAATTGAAAACAATTCGTAGTTCAGAGCCTGAATGGTGAATCCCTTGTGAAACCCTTAGAGTTTTCTGGTTTAATTATTAAAGAGAAAGAGAAAGGTCTTTGATCCTTAAAATTGATGTAAAAGGGTGTATTTTACTTTTAAAGGTCATACAAAGGGCAAAAGGACCAAAAGCTCTTCACTCCAAAAGAAAAAAAATAAAAACTGAATAAATTTGAAACAGAGGCATACCATGCCAATATCGTGGAGGTTAGACTTCGTACCACGCCAATATCATGAAGGTTAACCTCCGTGACACGGCCTTATCATGGAGGCTTACTTCCTTGAGGTACAAAAATGACCCCTAACCCCTTTTGAAAAATTCAAAAAAATTCCAAAAGACCTTTTTAACACCGCTAAACATAATTCAAGTCAAAAATCGACATTACTTATGAGGGAGGGTCAAAAATAAAATGATCAAAATTCTAAGGGGTCTTACAAAATTCATCTAGTTTTACTTACAAAAAATGAAATATTCCATTTAAAAAAGCAACGAGGAAATAATAATAAAAAATGCATTGATGATATCACTAATTAATGTTATAGTGGTTATTGTTTTTTTACTCCTTTGTATAAGCTCTGACCAATTTTTCTCACTTAAAGTGAAAGTTTCTTACCATCCTAGTAACTTATTATTGTCATGCTATTGATGATTAACCTATATTTTAATAATTATATCAACTAGAAGTAGGGGAATGCAAATTTACGGTTAAACCAATAAGCCAAACCGATAATTTTGTTATTGGGTTATTAATTTATTGGTTCAGGTGTCAATTTATTTAATATTGTTATTGGTTAACCAGGCCAGATTTTAGTTTGGCCACTATTTTTATAGGTTAACCCAATAAATAACAATTTCAGTAATACTGACTCCTAGACTTTTACTTCTTCCTTTCTATTTTAGTTGGTCATCTTACAATAAATTAAATGTCTCATATTAGTTGATCACTTACTAAATCAGGATAAAATTAATTTTTTTAATTTTACCCCTACAATTAATAGTATGTACATTAAATGTGAACAATTATAATATCAATGTCCATTCCTATACCCAATAAATATCATCAATATGGATAAAGGACAAAATAGTAAAATTCATCATTCAATTTATAATTTTTTTAAATAGCCATATAAAATGAAATATGTCCAACTAAAATAGGATAGAGGGAGTAATTAACAGAGTGGAAAGACATAAAAGGTCCACAAATATTCAGTCTCATTCACTTAAAAAACACTTCAATTGTAATACCCCGTACTTCTACCTAGATTAAATTCATCCCGAAGATGACAAAGACATGCTTTAAATATGAATACACTTTTATACATGTGGAATTTTTAAGATTTTGACTTTTTGTTGTGTGGAAAATTGAATAAGCATTCCATTAATACCAAATTCGCCTAAATCCAATAAATGGGCAAAAAGTTATGGCGATTTAAAGTTTCGGTCATAAAACAGCATCATTTTAGCCAGTGTCGCGTCGTACCATAAGCCAAAATAAAGTTTGTCGGTTTCCAGTAAGACTCCGCGATTACACTGCGTTGCGGAGGACTCCTATATACCAATTGTACTTTTTTCCAGTTAATCTCCGCAATAGCTCCGTGTTGCGCCATCTCCCAATTTCCAAGTTTTCAGATTCCAAAGACACAGCAAGATAACGCCGCGTCGCGCCAGTCCGCCAAATCAGAAAATTTTGATAAAAAATAAATATTTCATTCAGGGATAAATTGGTGTTTTTCAAGGTTTTAACACGTCCAGGTGCGGGATTAATCCCTAAAAACATTTCAAATCATTATTTACTCACTTTTTCCCCAAATTAAGAATATTCTCTCCCAAGAAACAAAACCCTAGCTTTCAAGAAATCAAAGTCAATTGCAAGAATATATCCAAGAACTTCAAGAAACTTACAATCAAGGTATGTCAAGTGTTGATTCATGGGTCCTTTTCACCCATGAAGCTCAAGAATCTCTTTTTCAAAGTTCAAGTATATGGATTTTTATGAATCCCATGTTGGGTTTTCTTTTGTTCATGTTGATAATGACTAATTGAATTCTAATCCATGTTTGGTGATAAATTTTTTGTGGAATTAGTTATTATATGAGTAGATTCATGTGAACCCATGATTAAACCCTTAAATTGTGAAAGTAGAATTGAATCATGATGTTTATTTGTTGTGCAATGTTGTCTACATATACTCTATTCATTATGTGCTTGATGAATTTCCTATGTGAACTAATAAGAGAAAAAACCATGCCATGATTAGTTTATGTGCAAGTGTTTGATAAATTGTCCATGAGAATGGATTAATGCCACGATGTAGTATGCAATTATGTATTCCCCATTCATGTACAAGTGATACACCCCAAGTGTTCATTGAAATGTTTTAATGAATGAATTATGAGTATATAGCCATTGTTAGGATTTTAGGCTTGTGTCATGATTTACATATTATGCTATCGAGTCCTAGGGTATCTAATATCCGACAATCTAGCTATATGCCTAGAGCTAGTGTTATATTTTCATGATATCCTCAGTCAAGCCATGTTCAGTAGAATTCAGTCAGTCATATGACTCAGAAAAACTCAGTAAAATCAGTAATCTTAGAAAGCTCAGTACTTTAGTAATCTCAGTAGTATTCCTTCATTCAATGGAACTCAATGAACTCAGTCCAGTTCAGTTCAGTTAATCATGTTCAGTGTCTATTTATATAAAAGTAGGATTTAGCACCGAGTGAACACAAGGATGAGGACACACACTGACAGTTGAGGGTGTGATCTTTAGAAGTAATCCTTGCATTCCAGAACTATGTAGCCAGCATAGGTTGAGACATCAACATTGATAGATAAGGGTTGATGAGGTGGATAAACACTGTCATATGAGGGTCCCACCATTCTCTTTTGGGGACACTTCTAGATGAGGGCCACTCACATTTTGTCCTTACCAGTGGCGTGGTTTTGACACCCTTTTAATTGGGGTTACAAATTAGACCCCAACTCAGCTATAATATCTTATTAGGGGAAAGTCAATTAGATGACTACTTCCTACAGTTACAGTTTCAGACTCAGTCTCAGTAATAGAACTCAGATAGTTCTTCAGAATTTCAGGACTGTCAGATATAGTCAACTCAGAAAAGTATGAAACTCAGTTAGTTCCATTAGAACCTATACTTTAAGATACAGTTGCTTAGTATCAGTTATATCAGTTATCAATGACTCATATTATTAGTAATCAATCTCAGTAATCATGTTATCGCGAATTCAGTTATAGTTTCTTATTCATGCATGTATTCTCACGTTTATGTTATACAGTCAATTAGCATTGTTTAGGCATTTGAACCCTTTACATTTATCCTACCTTACTTGCATTACAGTATATTCAAAAGTATTGATGCATTTGTGCTATGGTGTTTTATACCATAGGTTCAGAAGCACGAGCTCCAGAGCATCAGAAGCATTCCAATACTCAGCAGTCAGAGTCAGCAATGAGTCCTCATCCTTTGAGGACATGAGAATTATTTTATCATTTCAGTACTTAGTTGATTTCAGTAGGTGGAGTTAGTTGGGGACATATCCCATCAACTTCTTATGAAGACAATTAGAGGTTTTTCAGACTATCATGATTAGACAATTATTTCAGTTGTTTTAGATATTTCATACCCCACCCAGATATTATATTTTATCAAATATTATATCTCAGTTTTGAACCTTATGGCTTTTCAGCCTTTATTTTTCCATTTATATCAAATATTCAGGTACAGATATCAGTCATGGGTTAGCTTGTGGTATTTCATGGTCATGAGTATCGTGTAGCATTCTAGGTACCAGATTTGGGGTGTTACAAACCTGGTATCAGAGTCGGGCTCAATAGAGTCCTAGAAAGTCTAAAAGCCACATCTAGTAGAGTATTGTACATGGGTGTGTTGCGCGCCACATTTATGTGCAGGAGGGTATGAGATGTTTTAGGAACAGTTTCCCTTCTTTCAGTACTCATGTCGTGTCAGTGAGTGTGTGCTCAAATTTAAATCTCAGTCTAATTCATTTCTCCCTTTCTTCTACAAACTATGCCTACCAAAAAAAGAAATGGAAATTAGTCAGCCCCTCAGCCCATCCAAGAAGATCCCTTGGACGAACACATTTCTCATGCAGAGTTCAGAGTTGCATTCACCATTATCTCTAATTCAGTTGCTGCTCAGAATAAATGACCAGTTGTCGTTCCGATCAACCCTGTGGCCAATTCAGCTGTAGCCAAGATTCAGGACTTCACCCGTATGAATCCTCCATCCCTTTTTTAGTCTAAGTCAAAAGAGGATCCTCAAGAGTTTCTAGACCAAGTTAAGAATGTTACGGACATCATGTGGGTTACTTTTAGTGAAACTGCTGAGCTAGCTGCATATCAGTTGTAGGATGTTGCTCATACTTGGTTCAAACAGTAGAAGTCACAGAGGTCAGTTGATGTAGGGCCTATTAAGTGGGAGGAGTTTGTCACTGCATTCTTAGATAGATTCTTTCCCCAGGAGCTGAGGGAAGCTAAGGTGTTAGAATTTATCAACCTCAGGCAAGGTAACATGATGGTGAAAGAGTATTTTCTTAAATTTACTCAATTATCTAGATATGCTCCCTGTGTGGTTGCAGATAGCAGGGCTAAGATAAGTAAGTTTGTTTTTAGGGTGAATGATAGTGTGGTCAATGAGGGTAGGTTCGTGATGTTGAATTATGACCTGAACATAGCCAGGCTTATGACCCATGCTCAACAGATAGAAAAGCAAAAGATTAAGATGAGAAAGAGGCAGAATAAGAGAGCAAGAATAGGTAGTTTCAACTTTGCTCAGCCTAAGTCAGAGGGAGAAAACTATTCTCTGTTTCATTCTAAGTCATCCATTCTAGCTCCTTCTTTAGCTAGTGCTCCAGCTCCTAAGTTCAGGCATAGTAATAAAGATAGGGCACCGGGCTCTAAGTCTCAGGGCAGTGTCATCAATGCCCAAGCTAATCCCCTTTGTTAGACTTGTGGCAAGAACCACAAGGGAACTTACAGAGCTGGCAGTGATATCTATTTCAAATGTGTCAAGCCAAGCCACAAAGTCAAAGATTGTCTCCAGTCAGGTTATCAGGGTCAGCAGAACTATTCCTCAGCCCAGTTCAATCGCCCAAATCAGTAGGGTACCACTTCTAGTGCTACTAGTGGGAAACTCCCAAATAGACTTTATGCTCTCAAGTCCCAGCAAGATTAGGAAAATTCTTCTGATGTAGTTACTGGTATGTTATAGATCTTTCACTTCTATGTTTATGCTTTGCTAGATCCAGGTGCTTTCTTGTTTTTTGTTAGTCCTTATATAGCAGTTGACTTTAGAGTCAATCTCAAAATTCTAGCAGTGCCCTTCTCAGTATCTGCCCCAGTGGGTAAAACCATCATAGTCCAACGAGTATACAGGAACTGCCTGGTTATGATATTTCAAAAAGTCACCTCAGCAGACTTAGTCGAATTAGAGATGACTGATTTTGATGTCATTTTTGACAAAGATTGGCTTCATGCCTACTATGCCACAGTCAACTGCAGAAACAGAATAGTCCAGTTCTATTTTCTGAATGAACCTATCCTAGAGTTGAGAGGTAGTACTTTAACTTTCAGAGGTCAGCTTGTTTCCTACCTTCGGGCATGAAAAATGATATCTAATGGATATGTCTATTATTTTGGTCATGTTAAGTATTTTAGTTCTGAGACTCCTAGTCTTGAATCAATCCCAATCATGAGTGAATGTTCATATGTCTTTCCCAAAGATCTTCCAGAAATTCCTCCCGAAAGGGAAATAGACTTTAGCATTGATCTTCTTCCAGATACTCAGCCTATATCTATTCTTCCATACAGAATGGCACTTGTAGAACTCAAAGAACTGAATGATCAATTGAAGGAACTCTTAGATAAGGGATTCATCATACCCAATGTGTCCCCGTGGGGTGCACCAGTTTTATTCGTGCGCAAGAAAGATGGTTCTCTCAAAATATGCATTGATTACCATCAGCTTAATAAAGTCATGGACAAGAACAAGTATCCAATTCCCAAAATTGATGACTTGTTTTACCAACTTCAAGGTGCCAGCTATTTCTCTAAGATAGACCTTAAATCAGACTATCATCAGCTCAAAGTCAGAGAATATGACATTCCAAAAATAGCTTTTCGAACTCGGTATAGTCACTTCGAATTCCTAGTTATATCATTTGGTCTTACCAATGACCCTAAAGCTTTCATGGACTTGATGAATCGTGTGTTCAAGCAGTACTTGGACATGTTCGTCATAGTCTTCATAGATGATATTCTTGTCTATTCTCACAGTGAGCGTGATCATGCAGACCATCTTAGAATTGTACTTCAGACTTATAGATCCCATTAATTGTTTGCCAAATTTAGTAAGTGCGAATTTTGGGTAAGGTTTGTAGCATTCTTTGGTTATATCATTTCTGGTGATGGCGTCAGAGTAGATTCTCAAATAATTAAAGTAGTAAGAAACTGGCCTCCCCCTGTCTCTCTATTAGATATCACAAGTTTCTTGGGTTTGAATGGCTATTACAGATGGTTTGTTGAGGAATTTTTTTCTATTGCATCCCCTATGTCCAGATTGACCCAAAAAAAGTCAATTTTCAATGGTCAGATCCTTGTAAGAAGAGTTTTTAGGAGTTGAAGACTCCACTCACCTTAGCTCCAGTTTTGGCTGTTCTAGAGGGTACAGATGGGTTTGTAGTGCACTGTGATGCATCTAGAGTAGGTTTGGGTTGTGTCCTTATACAGCATGGTAATGTCATAGCATACACTTCCAGACAGCTTATACCCCATGAGAAGAATTATCCTACTCATGATCTTGAGTTAGCAGTCATAGTAATTTTCTTAAAGATTTGGAGGCATTATCTATATAGAGTTTATGTAGATGTGTTCACAGATTATAAGAGCCTTCAACATGTCTTTTCTCAGAAAGATCTCAATCTTCATCTGAGAAAGTGGTTAGAGCTCTTGAAAGATTATGACATGAGTGTCCTCTATCGTCCGGGAAAGGCCAACGTAGTGGCCAACGCTCTCAGTAGACTGTCTATGGTTAGTGTTGCTCATGTTGAGGATAGTAAGAAAAAGTTAGCTCAGGAAATCCATCATATTACCAGACTAGGTGTTCTCTTAGTTGATACAAAGGAGGGTGATATATGGGTTTAGAATAGTTCAGAATTATCTATAGTTTCCAAGGTAAAAGAAAAGCAGGATAGAGATCCCAGTCTAGTCAAGTTGAAAGAGTCAGTCAAGGATCAGAAGTTTAAGGTTTTCCCCCAAGAGGGATATGGTGTATTGCATTGTCAGGGTCATCAGCGTATTCCAGGTATGGATGACTTGAGGCAGCGAATTCTTATAGAAGTGCATGATGCGCATTACTCTATTTATCTAGAGGATACAAAGATGTTTCATGACTTGCAGGAGATTTATTGGTGGAGTGGGATGAAGAGATATGTGGCAGAGTTTGTGGCTAAGTTCTCCACATGTCAACAGATTAAGATAGAGTATTAAAAGCCTATTGGGTCCATGCAAGAGTTCAATATTACTACTTAGAAGTGGAAAGAAGTGAACATAGACTTTGTAATGGGTTTGCCTCGTACTCATCATCAGCATGATTTAGTTTGGGTCATTGTAGACAAGATGACCAAATCAGCTCATTTTCTTCTAGTCCATACCTATTATTCAACCGAGGATTATGCCAAAATCTATATCAGATAGTTGGTCAGATTGCATGGTGTTCCATTATCTATTTTCTCAGACAGAGGTACTCAATTCACCTCTCATTTCAGGAAATCATTCCAAAAGGGTATTGGTACCCGAGTTCATCTCAGTATTGCCTTCATCCTCAGACAGATGGTCAAATAAAAAGGACCATTCAGACTTTAGAAGATATGATGCGAACGTATGTAATTGATATCAAGGGTAGTTGAGGTGACCACTTTCCTTTGATTGAGTTTGCATACAACAATAGTTATCATTCCAGTATTAAGATGGCTCCATTCAAAGCTCTCTATGGCAAAAAATACAGATCTCCAGTCGGTTGGTTCAAAGTTAGTGAGGCCTCAGTTATAGGGCCAGACAGTCTAGTTGATTAGAGAAAGACTTTGGGTTGCTCAGAGCCGACAGAAGTCTTATGCAGATGTACGCAAGAAAGATCTTGAGTTTGAGATTGGTGATCATGTTTATCTAAAGATATCTCCCATGAAGGGAGTGAAGAGATTCTGCAAGAAAGGAAAGTTTAGTCCCCGATATGTTGGTCCCTTCAAAATTCTCAGTCGCTTCGGTAGAGTAGCTTATCAGCTCGAATTGCCTTTAGATCTAGCCTCAGTTTATCTAGTCTTCCATGTATCTTTGCTCAAGAATTGCATAGGTGACCCAGCAGTTGTAGTCCCTATTTAGTGCATTGATATTCAGAACAACCTCTTTTTTAGAGAGATTTCGGTTGAAATTCTTGACTATCAGACTCGATACTGAGGAACAAAGAATTCCCGCTAGTCAAAGTTCTTTGGAGGAATCAGTCCATTGATGGAGTTACTTGGGAAGAAGAAGCGGATATGTGTACCAAGTATCCTAACCTCTTCTCCGCTAATTCAAATTCAGCCTAAGGTAACAGCTTTTCTTAAGCCTTTCAATTTCATGTTCAAATTTTAGTTACAACTTGATGTCAAGTTCATGTTAAGAATTCCATTATAAACTTGGTATGAATTACCATTACATCGTCAGTCATGCATTCATGTGTTAGTTCAGTCATGTATTCATGCATCAGATATGCATGTTCAGTTTGATGAGAAATTCATCTTATCAGTAATTCAATCATGTAGCCATAAATCTGTTATTCATGCATCATATATGAATATCAGCATAATACATTCAGCTTATCAGTTATATCAGTCAGGAAATCATGTTTCAATTATTCATGTTCATCATGTACTTCAGTCTATTATTTCTCCCATCTAAGTCATTTTCATTCGAGGATGAATGTTCCTAAGGGGGAGATATTGTAATACCCCGTACTTATATCTAGCTTAAATTCATCCTGAAGATGTTGAAGACATGCTTTAAATATGAATACACTTTTATATATGTGGAATTTTTAAGATTTTAACTTTTTGTTGTGTGGTACATTGAATAACCTTTCCATCGATATCAAATTTACCTAAATTCAATAACTGGGTAAGGAGTTATGGCAATTTAAAGTTTCAGTAGTAAACACCATTATTTCAGCGAGTGACACATCGCGCCATAAGCCAAAATGACGTTTGTCAGTTTCCAGTAAGACTCCGTGATTACACCGCATCACGAAGGGCTTTTAAATCCCAATTGTCCTTTTTTCTAGTGAATCTCCGCAATATCTCCACGTCGCACCATCTCCTAATTTCCCAATTGCCAAATTCTAGATACACGGTGCGATAGTGCTGTGTTGCGCCAGCCTGCCAAATCAGGAAATTTTGACAAAAAATAAATATTTCGTCGAGGGATAAATTGGTCTTTTCCCAAGGTTTTAACACATTCAGGTGTGGGATTTAATCCTTAAAAATATTTCAAAATCATTATTTACTCACTTTTTCCCCAAATCAAGAACATTCTCTCCCAAGAAACAAAACCCTAGCTTTTATGAAATCAAAGCAAATTCCAAGAATCTATCCAAGAACTTGAAGAGACTTATAATAAAGGTATGTCAAGTTTTGATTCATGGGTCCCTTTCACCCAAGAAGCTCAAGAATATCTTTTTCAAAGTTCAAGTATATGGATTTTTATGAATCCCATGTTGGGTTTGCTTTTGTTCATGTTGATAATGACCAATTGAATTCTAATCCATGTTTGGTGATAAATTTTATGTGTAATTAGATATTATATGAGTAGATTCATGTGAACCCATGATTAAACCCTTGAATTGTGAAAGTAGAATTGAATTACGATGTTTACTTGTTGTGCAATGTTCTCTACATATACTATGTTCATTATGTGCTTGATGAATTGCCTATGTGAACTAATAAGAGAAGAAACCATGCCATGATTAGTTTATGTGTAAATGTTTGATAAATTGTCCATGAGAATGGATTAATGCCATGATATAGTATGCAATTATGTATTCCCTATTCATTTACAAGTGATACACCCCAAGTGTTCGTTGAAATATTTTAATGAATGAATTGTGAGTATATAGCCATTGTTGGGCTTTTAGACTTGTGTCATGATTTACATATTATGCTATCGAGTCCTGGGGGTATCTAATACCCAAAAATTTAAATATGTGCCTAGAGCCAGTGTTATGTTTTCACGATATCCTCAGTCAAGCCACGTTCAGTAGAATTCAGTCAGCCATGTGACTCAGGAAAACTCAGTAATCCCAGTAATCTCAAAAAGCTTAGTACTTCAGTAATCTCAGTAGTATTCCGTCAGTCAATGGAACTCAATGAACTCAGTCCAGTTCAGTTTAGTTAATCATGTTCAGTATCTATTCAGATGGGAGTAGGATTTAGCACCGAGTGAATATAAGGATGAGGACCTATACTAATAGTTAAGGGTGTGATCCTTAGAAGCAATCCTTGTGTTCCAGAACTATGTAGCCAGCATAGGTTGAGACATCAACACTGACAGATGAGGGTTGATGAGGTAGATAAACACTATCAGATGTGGGTTCCACCGTTCTCTTTTAGGGACACTGCCGGATGAGGGTCACTCACAGCTTGTCCTTACCAGTGGTGCGGTATTGACACCCTTCTAATTGGGGTTACAGATTAGACCCCAATGCAGCTATAATATATTATTAGAGGCATGTTGGTTAGGTAACTACTTCCCACATTTACAATTTCAGACTCAGTCTCAGTAATAGAACTCAGATAGTTCTTCAGAATTTTAGGACTGTCAGATACAGTCAACTCAGAATAGTATAGAACTCAGTTAGTTCCATCAGAATCTAGACTGTTAGATACAGTCACTCAGTATTAGTTATATCAATTACCAGTGACTCATGTTATTAGTAATCAGACTCAGTAATCATGTTATCATGAATTCAGTTATAGTCTCTTATTCATGCATATATTCTCACGTTCATGTTATATAGTCATTTAGCATTGTTTATGCATTTGAACCTTTTGCATTCAGCCTACCTCACTTGCATACTAGTACATTCAAATGTACTGACGCATTTGCGCTATGGTATTTTATACCATAAGTTCAGTAGCACGAGCTCCAGAGCATCAGTAGCATTCCAGTACTCAGTAGTTAGAGTTAGCAGTGAGTCCTCATCCTTCGAGAACATGAGCATTATTTTATCATTTCAGTACTTAGTTGATTTCAGTAGTTGGATTTAGTTGGGGACATATCCCATCAACTCCTTATTCAGACAGTTAGAGATTTTTCAGACTATCATGATTAAATAGTTATTTCAGTTGTTTTGGGTATTTCATACCCCACCCAGATGTTATATTTTATCAGATATTATGTCTCAGTTTTGAACCTTATGGCCTTTTAGCCTTTATTTCCATATTTATATGAAATGTTCAGGTACTGATATCAGTCATGGGTTAGCTTGTGGTCCTTCCAGGTCATGAGCACCATGTAGCATTCTAGGTACTAGATTCGGGGCGTTACATCAGTACTTCAGTTTTACACTTAGGGTTCGTTTGGTGTAAGGTATTAAAATAGATAGTCCTAAAATAGAAAAAATAGTACAAGGATAAAATTTTTGGTGTCTTGTTTGATTGTCAAGTTCGAGATAACTTATCTCCTAATGAACAAATAGTATCAGAATAAGTTATCTCATTCTTTTGGTGATATAATAATTACAGGATAATTTATCATGGGATAAATCCATAAAATGACAAATTAACCCTTCAAATCTTTTGATTATCACTTTCACATATATGAGTTGAAGAGTATTTTTGCAAATAAATGATATATTCTTAGAAGGAATGCAATGCATATTATTTTTAGTACCACAAATCAAACAACCACTAAAAATAATACAAGATAACTAATTCCAAGACAACTTATCCAGCATAACCAATCTCAGCATAACTATTTCTGATATAACTTATCGTCAAACCAAACGACCCCTTATAATTTCTCAAAGCGGCTTCTCAAATGCAAAGGATATCTTAATTATCAGTCTTCTATATTAAATCATACATTTTCTCTTCGTGGTGTGTACTTTTTTTACTATACCCAGTGTTGGTTTGATTATTTTTTATTTTTCAACTGGGTTTGGGGATTTCTCTATTTTTTCTATGTTTTGTCGGTTTTATTATTTGAGTTTTTCACTATCTTTAACATCAAAAAAAAATTTAACCACTTTTGATTTTCTTATTGTTGATTTTTCAATTGGGTTTAGGGATTTCTTGATTTTCTCTATGAGTTGTTAGTTTGATTATTCTAGCTTTTCACTGTGTTTGACATCAGCATCTTGATTTTTCTTTTCAAGTGGGTATTTGTAATTTGGAGTTATTTTGAGATCAAAATTAAGATTTTTAATTTTGACACTTTGAATCGTGTGTGTCCTTACTTTTCAGTCCCCTGTATGTTTAAGCAGTAAATATTAACGGCTAAATCAATAACCGATAAATTGATATTTTACTAGTTCTTTTGCGATTTAGTTTTTTTACAAATCAATATATTTTAAAATCAAACCAAATGATACACACCATAAGTTTATTTTGGTAAAATTTGTAAGGATTTTAATCTTTTTAAAATTGAAAAAGAACGTGTCCCTCTTCCCTCGGTAACACACCCCACATACATTTTTTTAGGAAATCTTTCGCATTAGGGTTTGGGTTAAATCCTAATTTGGGAGTTCAAATCATTAGAAAACCTTATATTCTCATCTTTCTATGGGGACTCCTTGCTGGTCGTCTCTTCGGACTCCGGTCATCAGTAAGTTCCCTTCTCATTAGTTTTTAGTTGCCTTGGCTTACTCCGATCATTGGTGGGTCTAGTGTCATTTTATTGATGTTAATGCCATTGTGGCTGAACTTTTGGTCCAGTTTTTGCCGAAAAAGGTGTACAAGATTTCTTTGGTTGAAACTTCTTTGAAATCTCTTATTTTTTTTCTTAATTCGTTTTGTGTGTTTAGTTCCCTTTTTTTCCCTTGTACTCCATGCAATGGGAGGCCCAATATTTAGGAGTCATAGTCGTGAGCGCCTAGGAGGTTTAATCAAATGGAAGTAACCAATTATCTTCTTGAATTTTAGGGTGCCGTTTAAATCTCTATATCAATTTTTATATATTTCTTATACAATCATATCGAGTTTGTGTCGGGTGTAACGGGTGCCAGAGTACCACAAAATTCAACATAGATCTGACCCTGACTCCTTGGAGGAAAATTAGCAAATGTAGACAATTTATGTAGGTGAGTATGATCCTTTGACCCCGCCAATATTCATATTCAATCAACCAAGTTGGGGTTCTAAAATTATCATAAGAAGAATCTTAACTGTTATGGATAAAAAGTCAGTCCCCTATACATGTATTGTGGAATTGCCTAAAAGTTCAACCATATTATAATTAAGTTTTGAAGTATATTATCGAGATTTTTAGAACTATAGTGTGAATAAAAACAATGCACAACTAAAAAACAAATGGGAAGAAGAGAAATTTAAAAAAAGTTCTTGAGACTAATATGTGTCAGTTGAGTTGAGGAACTTGTATAAAACAAGGCAAAAGGGAAAAAAGAAGTAGAGAGAAAGAAACAGTTACAACTAAAGAAAAATCTTATAATTTTATTTATTATTGGATGCTCATTTGGTTCCATTAACATGAATCCAAAAACTTTGATGAAGGGAGAAGTAGTCCAATTCATCATATAACATCTTTGATGGTTCATCTTATAGTTTTGTGTAATCATTTGCTTGTTTATTTTTGGTATGGGATAATTTGACAATGGTAAACTTTACCTCTATATATCCAAAGGAATACTATATCAAAAGTGTAGTCCCCTTTTACAAAAGTTGTTACTTACGAAATCCTAGCATTTCTAGTTAAAGTCGGTCAATAACATTAAAAACATCTTCTGTGCTACCTATAACTACTTGCTTACACCAAAAATAATAAAGGCCTAAACATTCAGTCTTTATCTTGTGTATATTACTTTAATTTCCTTCAAAACAACTTTGATTCCTCTCCTTCCATATTTTTTACCAAATGCAAGCTGCGACCATCTTCTATCTCTTTTTTTCCTTATTACATTACTATACCTATTCCATCTTCTTAGCACTTCTTTGATCCTTTTAGGTTTCACCCATTTGATCTTTCTATTATGGATAAACATTTGCCACAACTGATCTGTCCATTTACAATGCAAAAAAAAAATTTAACGATCTCCATTTGTTCTTCACATAGATAACATCTAGAGCATAGATTGAAATTCCTCTTATTTAGGTTCTCATGAGTGAGATTGCTCCCTTTCCACGAATCCAAGTAAAGTAGTTCATTTTATAGGGCACTTTGGTCTTCCAAATCACTCTCAGGGTCATCCTATCTTTTGTGGCATTGTTGTAGTCAAATCTTTGTAGGAAGATCGAAAAGTGAAAACTCCAGTATTAATTAGGTAAATGAAGCTTTTTCCCTAGTTAATATGCAATCCAAAAACTTCTTTGAAAATGTTGAAAATGACTCTCGAGATTAGTATTTGTTCCACTGTATCTCCACAAAATACTAGAGTGTCATCTGCATACTGAGATGCGTAATCTCAAAATTGTTTCCAGCATTATCCCCCTCTTGGAACCCACTGATCCGTCCTCTAACTTTTTCTAATTGAATAAGATAATTTAACCTTTTATTACATGGATAAAGAGAAAAATGGGAAAGTGTATCCCCTTACCTCAGTCCCCTATAAGATGAGGAAAAATCATATAGACTTCTATTTATCAACACTGAGAACTTTGTAGTATATTCAGTGAGAAATCCCAGTTCAAATAATCATATGCTTTCAGGATATCCAATTTGTATAATTTCGTTCTCTATTTGTCTTGAGTTCATACACTCATTTTCTACTAAAACAACATATATGATATGTCTATTCTTGATAAAATCCATCTTTTGTCTGTCCACCAACCTATGCATCACCTTCTTTAGATTTTTTGCTAATTTTTTGGCAATGATTTTATACACTCCCCCACCAGACTTATAGGTCTAAAATCATTCAATTCCAGAGCTCTTTTCTCTTTAGGAATCAATGCAACAAAACTTATAGTAATGCTTCTCTTGAATACCCCTTTCTTATAGAAAACTTTGACAGCTATAACCACTTCAAGTCTGATAATGCTCCAACATTGAGAGAAGAAATCCATAGTAAATCCGTCCAGACTTGGTGCTTTTTAACCAGCACAAGATTTGATGCTATCAAGAATATCCTGCTCTTCAAAAGGGGTCATCAATATACTGTTATATTCGTCATTAATCATTAGGCATCCCCTCATTTCAAATCTAATCTCCAATCTTCTGTTTCTAAATGCAGCTTTTCATAGTATTTTCTTATCTCTCTTCTATTTCTAAATATAGCTTCTCATAGTAATTTATTATCTCCCTTTGTATCTCATTTGGTTCAATCACTAACACCTCATTGACCTTTAGCTTGTCAATAGTGTTAGTTCTCCTGTGTGCATTTGTTATCTTATGGAAGAAAATTGTGTTATTGTCACCTTTCTTGAGCGAAACTACCCTGTACCTCTGCCTCCATGTTGTTTCTTCATGGTTTACTATTTCTTCAAACTCTACAATTAATGCCATTTTTGATATTATCTCCCCTTCCTCTAAAATTCATTATTCCTGAATCATGTCTATTGTAGCTACTTGATTTAGGACTAACTATTTTTGTTATTTCATATTAACATGAATTCTCTTACTCCATTTCTTGAATTTTCCTTTCAAAAGCCCTCAACTTTGACACCAAGATAAGATCACGCTAGCTATGGAAACTGAAAGCTTTCCACTAGTTTTTTATTCTATCATTAAACCCTTCTGTGTGCCACCAATGTTCGAATTTGAAATATGATTTGGTTGCCTCTTAATATCTGTATTGTAAGAGTATCGGGGCCTGATTTGATACAATCCTCTGCATAATTGACTATTTGATGTTTCTGACACTTGAATCCAAATCTTCGGAATTAAGAAATCTGTCAAATCTTGTAGTGTCTCTCCCCCCTCCTCCAAGTATAGTTTTATCCTGCTAGATATAAATCCATAAGTTCCATATGCTCTATGAAATCTGAGAATCTGTCATTGTTCTATTAATATTATTACAATTGAAGTTCTCATAAGGATATCTTATTGGGTTGAAATCCACACGTTGCACCCATTGTCCATTTATTAAGCCCTTTGCTGCTTCATGAGAGATTGCTATAATTTTGAATGTTGTTGTGAATATTGTGTTACACATTCCGTTGCTTATGTTGATGGTTGAAGCACTGTAATTAAGTTGCCAAGTTTTGGCTACTGTCGGAGTTTAGTTGGATTTTTGAATACTTTTACTACATCCAAAAGTAATATATTTTGAATTTGCACCTGTTGTGTTTTTATAACGATGATATGAAATGAGCTTAAATGATAAAGTTTAGATTCACATACTTTTACTACATATTTTTTTTTAATGTGCCTTTAACATTTCTAAAGTTACCTTGTGCTACTAATAACTTTTGAAGTTTATTTGATGTGTATTTTAGGCTTATTTGATTGAAAGAAAACATCTTAGGCAAGTATGGCAATGGGGCGGTGTAGGTGCGGGTTTTAGGTTGTGTGGGTGGTGCAGGTTTTAGACTATGTGGGTGTGGGCCGAGTTGGAGTAAGTATTTTTTAAATAATGCGGGGTGGGGCGGGTTGTGGGTATATACAGGTTTAAACCAAAAAAAAAAGGTAAAATTAAGTATTATTCTCGTGAATATACCTAAAATTATATGTACTCTTTACTTCAAATCTTATCATACTTAAAACAGTATGTATAACACTACAAATAAATAATTTCATAACTTTTCTTTTGAAACTAGTAAAATAATTTTATAACAAAAAATATCAAACAAGGGTTTAAAGGATTTCCTTATTAAATCACTTTGTCGTGCAAAGCTTACTTAATTTATTTATATCAAGAACTTAATAATCAAGGAAACTGATTGATCTCTAATTTTAATTTCAAGATTTAAATTATAATAAAAATCTGATATTTGATCATTACTTGTACACCTGATATTTCTCTGATAATCTCTTAATGAGAAGTGTATAGTAGAAATTGGTTGTTAATACTTCTTAATTGTTGATTTGAAAATATTACGATTTCCAATGAAATTATACATTTTTCAAAAAAAGAAAAAATAGAAATGTGGGGCGGTGTAGTGTGGGTATGTACTGGTATAAGTGTGGGACGAGCTTATGCGGGTTTAAAGGTGATACGGGGTATTTTTTAAATTTGTAGGTTTAGAAAAAAGTCACACCACACCAGCATCGCAACTTCCCATTGCCACCCCAGTTAAGGACATTGCTTTGTAAGAGAATCTTATGGTCCAATTTTCTTGTGGTAGTTTAGTGAACTGGCTTCTTTCATCTCATTGTTTTCTTTGTTATTGTCCTCGCCAATAGTGTTCTCCATAAAGTAAATTTGATACTGAATGACAATTTTATCATTCTTGAAATCGAAAACTATCATGAAAATTATACATAGTTCAATTTCTGGTGGCTCGTTCCAAGATAAAAAAAATGCTTCCTCATTCATACTCTTCATGTAATCATCAGAAAATCAACTCCCTCTGCTCAATTGAAAGAGCAAAGTTATGGGATTGAAGGAGAAAACTAAATAATATTGTAACAAAACACACTTGGCCGTTTCATTAATTATGGAGAAGGAAACTATCTCCGGAAACTCACCCCAATTGAGTATATTTCTTTGATACATGTTTCCAAGAATGAAGTCTTTTATCTTGGGGTGGATTAGTTTCAGGTACTTAGCAGGAAAAACTCTTGAAAACCTTGATTTATGTTTTCGGGATAAGTAATCTAGAGCTTCACATATCTTACCTCCATAAACCTATCAAAAAACATACTTTTCCTCTTGTTCTGCTCCGGCAGGAGCTTCGTTGAGATGGAAAAGCTTGGATAATAGAAATCATCAAACATCTCTCGGCAAGAAAATGATTCAAAAGTATCAAAAGATACAAAAATAAAGAAGATTAAAAATTATTTAATTTACATGAACAAAAGAAATAATCAAAAAAACTCAGTGAAAAATGCATGTAAACAACTAAAAATTAGAAAAGTGTGAGGATGCAAGTATACATACTTTACAAAGAGGACAATATAAGAAGAATAATTCACCAAAAGGTGCAGTCGCACGCAATGAAACTATAGTACATCGGGTGTTACTTATATACCACACTTTGGCCTACAAAATAACCTTAGAAAGATCCAAAAACAACAAATATAAAAAAGTAAGAGGATAAATAGATGACCACATGAGATCTTAATTCAAATAGCAGAATCAATATATCATCATTAAAAAGTTAACTTAATCACACTTTATGATTCCTTAGTTGCTTGTTGGCAACACATTTACCTTACATGACGGACGCGATGATGACCTGATAATAGCTACATCATCTTTAGTAAATTTGAAATTAGCAATGAACATTATACACTCTTCTAAACATGCAAATATTATATATTCACCACCAAATGAATTCCTCCAAAAATACAAGTTGAACCTAGAAAAATAATCGAGCACTCACAATAATCCACTTAATTCGTAAATAATAATTCTTGACCAGACGGCTAAATTATCAAAATTGGAGAGAAATTGAATACTTACACGGCTCATTCATTGTGTTTATCAACTTTTTAGTAAGCATAAGCTATTGTAAACTAATAGAGATCTGTTAAAATCAGTGTAATCATAAGATTAGTTAGCTCATCGATACTAGTACCATAGTTGTTCTTCTTCTCAGAGTTAGTGTAGCTAAAATTTGATTTGTTATAAACAATGTTTGAAAATGATGAAATATACCAAATTAAACATTGTCAAATACAGTAAGAAAAATTATAAGTCGGATACATATGAAAAAAACACCAAGAGAACATAAAAGTTTATACTTTCTTATATTTCTCAAAGAGAGTAACCTTCTCAAGCATGTACGACCATTATAATAGAAACTTGAAGCATCTTCTGAATCATCTACTCTATGAGTTGATTTCTTTTCCTCTATTAATTATAGATATGTTCAGACATTTGATTGTAGGGTTTCTTAAGAAGAAGGTTTAAGGTAATTGGAAGGAAAAGGGGAGGCAGATGGTTTGTACAAACTGATGCGAGTTAATGATTTTTTTATTTAAAGTGTGTGGATAAAGTTAATTAAATAGTAATTGTAATTAAATGGGTGGTGTAAAAAGAAAATAATTAAAATAGAATAAAAGGCTAAAGAAAATAAAAAATAAAGTGTAAATGGTGGTCTTAAAAAGTATGTCACATCAAGAGATATATAGGGTTAAACTATAGAAATAGCCCTCCTTTTTAGTTACTTTATTTTTTGTCCACCATAAGAAAAGACCGATAAAACTAGCATTTTTTATTTTTTGTATGTTTAGAACAAATACTTATTTGTGTCGCTATACCTCAAATATTTTTAAAAAATTTAAACACCTCTCTATGTTCATTTTTCTTTCTACTTTTTTTTTCTCTTTCTGATTTTTTTTGTTTTTTATTTTATTTTAAAAAAAAAAAATCTTAGCCCTCACTTTTTTCCTTTTTCTCCTCTCAACTTTTCTTTTCATTTAATATATTTTTCTCTTTTTTATTTTTATTTAATTTCTTTCTCCTTTTTTCTTATTTTGTTCAACCTTTATTTTTTATTTTTTTATTTTTTCTCAACTTTTATTTTTTTATTTTTTTTTTACATTTCCCCTCTCAACTTCTATTTTTTTCTTCTTTTTTTTCTCTTTTTTATTTTCTTTGATTTTTACATTTTCTTTTCTTTTTTTAAATTATTTTTATCAACCTTTATTTTTATTTTTTATTTTTCCTCAACCACTATCTTTTTCTTTTCTTTTTCCCTTCTCTTTTCTTTTCTTCGATTTCTTCCGAACAACAAGTTATATCTTATGAGTAAGAGTTGACATTACCACACCGTGTTTTGATATATGAGAAGTTCTATAACTCTTGCCTTAATTAGAGGCAAGACTTAGCCTGTCAAAGAAATAAGTTATGTCTCATCGGCAAGAGTTGATACTATCACATCGTGTATTGATTTATAAGATATTTTACAACTCTTGTCTTAGAAGCATAACTTAGCTCAAGGAGTTTCAAACAATAAGTTACGCCCCAAAAGCAAGTGTTGACACTACTACATTGTGTTGTGATTTATGAGATGCTATATAACTCTTTTATTAAAGGCAAAACTTAGCCTAAGGATTTTCAAATAATAAGCAACGCCACATAGGCAAGAGTTAATGGTACTACATTGTGTCTTAATTTATGAGATGTTCTACAATTCTTGCTTTGGAGGCAGGACTTAGCCCAAGAACTACACCCCATGAGCAAGAGTTGACAACTACCACATTGTGTATGAATTTATGCGATGCTCCATACTCTTGCCTTATACGCAAGACTTAGCCCAAGGACTTTCAAACAATAAGTTACGCCCCATGGATAAAATCTGACACTACCACATTATATCTTAATTTATAAGATTCTTTATAATAGAGCCTTAGAGGCAATACTTAACCCAAGAAATTTTTTTCAGGGCGATTTATTAGAAGCAACAGGAAGTTTATTACATACAAGAAACTGTCTGGGTAGTTCCTGAGGTATGAAAGTCTCCCTAAAGTTCATGCAAAATAAAGGGTGAGGAGAACTAAAATTCATAGAGCTATTATCCATCCCATTGAGTTGGAGCTTTCCAAAAGATGCAATCTTGTCAGCCAAAGCATTTGCCTTCCGATAGTCATGGCGGAACTCTAGTTCATTCACCTTCTTAATGAGTGATCTGCAATTAGAAATCATGTGTGAGAAAATTTGTTTATTAGAGTTCAAGATTTAAAGAAGTACTTGTGAGTCCGTTTTCACAATAATAGGAGTTAATTTCTTTTCGAGAGCCAAATGTAACCCATGATAAAGTGCTAAAGTTTTCATATGAAGAGCTGATTTGTCCATATGAGAAAAGGCAAGACTAGATATTCAATGGCCTTCATGATTCCTTATAACTCCTCCTCCACCTTCATAATTATTTGTATGATCAAAGGCTCCATCAATGTTTAGCTTAAAATATTTTTTTTGGATGGTTGTTCCATTTAATATTGATAGCAGTAGTATTATGAGGTATAGGATTTGTGTATTTAGAATGTCCTAAATGATAGAATTTAATTGCTTGGATCTCTATCATTTTAGCCATGATTTTAATGGACCAGAGAATGAGGCGTTAAAATGGATAAAGGTATAAGCATATTTCCCCTTAGATTGATGGGGTTGTTTAAAAGGATTTTTATGATCTCTTAGTTAGTCATTTTCGGATGGAGATAAATTGAATTGAGACCATAAAACTTTGGCTTTTGTGCAACTTAAAAGGGCGTGTGTGAGTGTTTCTATTATGTTTGGACAACAGTGACAATGGTTCATTGGGATGATTTTTCTTTTATTGAGAGTTTCTGTCGCGGGGAGCTTGTTCGTAGCAATGAGCCAATAAGTATTTAATTTTATTTAATATATTAGTTTTCAAAATCCATTGATCGCTGAATTTTTTTTTAAAGTGCATGTCAATGGAATTAAGGAATAGCATGTAAGCTGATTTGGTAGTAAAGATTCCTAAAGGAGTGATATTCCAGAAGCATGTGTCGGATTTTGGTTCCACTTGTTTATAAGTATTATGGATAATTTTAGAGATATCTGATGAAATTTCGGCTGATATGTTTGAGAAATCCCATGTACCATTTGAAAGAATTTGTGAAAGAGTTTATTTACAATTGTTTTCAGAGTGAGGGGCTTGAATTAATTACCTTATTATTATTGTATAACCATCTATCATTCCATAAGTTAATCTTTGATCCATAACCAACATTCCAAAAAATTCTTTGAAGAAATATGTTTTGATTTTTGCTTAAGCTCTTCCAAATATAAGAGTCAGGCACTTCATGAGAGATTAAGTTACTATCACATCTACTTTTGTATTTACTTTGATGAATTTTAACCCAAAGATGTGACTTATTTTTTATGAATCTCCAGTTAAGGATCGAGATGAGCTCTAAGTTTTTTCCATTAGATTTAGCAATACTTATGTCACGACCCGAACTAGGGTCTAGCTGTGACGGGTATCTCAAGCTCAGTGTGTGTTGGAGACCACCCTCTTAGCCTAACAACCATAACACAATAAAATAATATAGCAGAAGCTAAACCAATAGTAATAAGAAGGATAAACAATCAAATGTAAACTCCATGACTCAAAGATCAACATTCAACCCACACTTGTCCACAAATTAAAGCCTTTAAAATTAGAATACCAATTAAGTCGAGACATACCTCCAACTAAGATCAAAAGAATCCAAAATAAAGTGCTAATAAAGAAAGAAAATAGATGAAATGATCGAACCTTCTGAAAGATGGAGGCTCACCACTTCACAACAACTCAACTGATATATCAAACCACCTAATGCTGCACAGGAGCAGCAGAACACCCTTCAGACCCTACATCATTAAATGATGTAGCGTCTAGGGATGATCAACAGGATAAACAATGGCATGTAACACAGGAAAAGTAATAAAATAATGTCATGTTCAAAATCAGTCAAAACCACATGAACATTGTTTGCGCCTTTTCGATACGAAGGGTTGGAAAATATTATTTTTTTACTTTTTAAACTATTTCGAAACCTTAAAGAAAAGTTTGACCCAAAATATATTATACAAACTTCATGAATAAACCAAATGGGAATACAAAATGAGGAAAATGAAAATACATGATATCAGTCCTACGCAGGGGAGCAAATCTAAACTATACCTCCTTGGGAGTCCTTCGATTTAAAACTTCTTGAAATGTGTGAATATCCTTCTAATGAATATCATCTTTTGACTAAAAGAAACTATCTAAATAAAATCCTCAAACACTAGGGACAATAGTTCATGCAATCCAATTTTATATCCTTCAATTTAACACATAAAGGATGATCGTCTGTTATGACTCATGGTCAAATGACATAAGATAGATTTTCTAATGGGTTCAATACCCTCTCAGGTATTAGGTCATCCTAGGATCATGCCTAAACAGGGTTTTGGTTTTGCTCTATCCTAGGCATCTAGAGTAGGCTTCAATCAGGTTCCCAAGTGGACAACTTGAGTTTAGAAATACAAACAGTCATTAAATGCCTCACGTTTCAATAAACCATTGTATTTTCAACACTTTATTTAGAATTGAACAATAGGGGTCGGGGCATTCACGAAATTTTAAAACATTTTAATAATCAAAATGCGGAATTATGCCATGAATGCAATAGTTAATAATTGCAATAATTTAAACACATAAGCACATAAATAGTTTTAACACTATAATAGTTAGTCAAAGAAGAGAATACAAATATTTGGTTAGAACCTAGCTAACGACCGCAGCAGAGTCGCCATTTCAGATTTGCGCTTTTCGATTTGACGGGTTGGAAAATATTATTTTTGACTTTTTAAACTATTTCAATATATTAAAGAAAAGTTTGAAACAATTTAAGAAATTACAAAGTCGCCACTTGATTTTTGAGAAAAAACCAAGAAAAACTAAAAATATCACTTAAATGATTCAAAAGAGAAAAGATCTTTCAAGTTTAGAAATTCCAAGTAAGTGGTCTCTATTAATACTCTAGAAGGTTGTTAAGGAACCAAGAGTATCAACTAACTTGCAGTTATCCGAACTATTTGAAAATAACTTTTTTGACTAACTTTAAAAAGGAAAATTAGTTTTTGAAAAGAAAACGATTAAGGAAAAAATTGTCTTTAAGATTTGTGCAAAACAAATTTTGACGACTTACTAGGGATTTTTAACTAGGTCTAAGAAAACTAAGAACAATTAGCATATTAAGAGAAAAGGAAGAGACTAAATGACTTAAGCCATTAAGCCCCAATCCATAAATCTTGTCCTAAGCTAATTTGGGCTTTTGGTCGTTCCTCACCAGTCCTAATCTAAAAGGGAAAGGACGAGTATGGCCTGTCGATCAAAATATTTCCACAAAAATGGCCCTTGAATTCATATTACCATATAGTAGTCATTTCCACCAAAATGGCTCCTGAATGTTGCATTTCTCTTTCTTCCTATTTTTTTTGTTTGTTTTTCACTATTTTTTTCTTTTTCTTTTAATGTTGTTAATTTTTATTTTTATTTTGAAAAAAATCCACTTTGTCCACCCATTTAATTTTAGAAAAAATACATAAAGTAGCATACTTAAGTATTAAATTACAAAAAACAACAACACTTTTATCAAATTACATTTTGTATCTTACGTATTTGTATGTATTTGTATTTTTGTAGCAACAGTTTACAAAAATACAAAATACATATCGATCATAAGGGCAGTAAAAATCATATGTATTTGTATTTTTGTAGCAATAGTTTGAAAAAAATACAAAATACAACTTGCTATATTATGTAATTATGAAATTGTTGCTATGAAACTCATAATTAAGGGGATAAGTATGCTATTTCTGAATTTTACCTTTATTTTTCAGATGCAATCATGGAAATAAAAACATGAAATACAAGTTCACCCATAATTGTTCTATTTTTGTTCATATGAGTTAACACTATAGCGGCACTTTGACTTTTTTTCTGCTATCTCTCTCTTCTTAATCAAAAAAATTAAGGAATGTTTGGACATTTTGTAAATGCTAGCACAAGTTTTCACAAAATTTTAGGTGAAGTTAACAAATTCACGAATAACGAATTATTGTATATGCTTGCACAAATTTTCTCTGTAAAAGGTGTATTTTGCTCGTGCGCCTTCTACTGCCTAGATGCATAAGCTACCACCTAACGATGCTATATAAGTACACATCCAAGTCCCACTCGGGACGCATCATAGTATACAACAAAACCCTCTGTACCTTCGAGAAGGGTTAAAACGGGTGCAGTAGTCAACTTGTCTTTCAACTTCTCGAAACTATTCTCACAGGAGTCGGACCACACAAATTTTACCTTTTTCTGTGTCAACCTGGTAAGTGGAGCAGCTATGGAAGAAAAACTCTTTATGAACCTCCGGTAATACCCCGCCAAACCTAAGAAGCTCCGAATATTGGTTGGAATCATAGGCCTGGGCCATTTTCTTACCACCTCAATCTTTTGGGGATCAACTTTAATTCCCTCACTAGAAACAATATGCCCCAAGAAAGCAATAGCATTAAGCCAGAATTCACACTTGAAAAATTTTGCATACACTCTATGATCTTTAAGGGTCTGAAGAATAATTTAGAGGTGATTGGCATGATCCTCCTCGCTCTTAGAATAATTCAATGTCGTCAATGAAGACTATGACAAATAGATCAAGAAACTGATGAAACGCCCTATTCATTAGGTCCATGAAAGTTGCAGGGGCGTTAGTCAATCCGAATGGCATGACTAAGAATTCATAATGGCCATATTGGGTTTGGAAAGATGTTTTGGGAATATCAACCTCCCCAACCTTCAATTGATGATACCCCGATCGAAGGTCTATTTTTAAAAAACACCTAGCTCCCAAAAGTTGGTCAAAGAGATCATCTATTCTAGGAAGGGGATATTTATTTTTGATAGTGACCTTATTCAGCTGATGGTAGTCTATACACAAGATGATCGAATCATTTTTCTTTCACACGAAGAGAACAGGTGCACCCCAGGGAAAAACACTAGGATGGATAAAGCCTTTGTCGAGAAGATATGTTAGCTGTTCTTTCAACTCCTTCAATTTTGTAGGAGCCATTCTATAGGGAAGAATAGAAATGGGATGAGTATCTGGCAATAATTTAATACCAAAATATATCTCCTTATCAGGTGGTATTCCTAGGAGATTATCGAGAAAGATTTCTAGAAATTCATTAACCACAGGGACAGATTGAAGAGAAGGACTTTTGATATTTGAATCTTTAACCCGAATAAGATGATACAAACAACCTTTGGAAATAAATTTATGGGCTCTGGGGTAAGATATGAATTTCCCTGTAGGTGCTAAAGAATGCCCCTTTCATTCTATCACCGGTTCATTTGGAAAAGAGAAGGTAACCTTTCGAGTTCTACAGTCTAGCGTGGCATAACACGAATGGAGCCAGTCCATCCTAAAATGGCATCAAAGTCGACCATATCAAGCTCTATGAGATCTTCCATTGTATCACGGCTGCAAATAGTCACAACACAATTTTTATATATCCTCGTAGCCACAATAGAATCACCTACAGGAGTGGAAATAGAGAAAGGTTCTGCAATAACTTCAAGCTCAAACTCAAAACCGACTGCCACATATGGGGTCACATAAGACAAAGTAGACTCAGGGTCAATTAATACATACACATCATGGGAGAATATTTGTAACATACCCATGACTACATCTGGAGAGGCCTCTACCTCCTGGCAATGCATATAACCAGTTGTGAATGCTCCCGGTAGCTAAAGTAGTGCCTTTTGGAGGTGGTGGTGGCGCTGAGGAATTAGCTTGCAACTTAGCTCCCCTAAAATTACCCCTCGATGTTAGGAAATCTCTCTGGATATGACCTGGCTGGCCACAAGAATAACATACCATTGTGCCAAACTGATATCTTCTTGGATGGTACCTTCCACATAAGTTACATCGAGGGTATAACCTAGCAGATTGCACCACACTCCCTTGCAACTGTGTACCTTGTACTCTCGGCCCATGGATAGACTAGAAATTCTGAAACCGCCGATCAACTGGAGGTCTGTGCGCGGGGGCGCTGGCTGCAGGCTGAGCATTACTCCAGAACTTTTTATTCGACCACTTGTTACCCCAATTACCGTCTTGGTGCTGACTGTAGTTCTGGTCTGGTAGTCTGGCCCTCTAGGTCTGTCTATCTTTCTCCCTTGCTTCAGTAACCCTCCTTTTCTGATCCTCGACCTTCTGCATGTGGATAGACAATCTGGAGAAGTCTATGTCTTTGTTCAACATTGCCCCTTTGCACTCCAACACCAAGTCATCTGAAAGATCGGATGTTCCTCATACGGGCTCTCATATTCCCCGCATTTCGGAGCATAACGGGATAGGACTTCAACACCTAAAATCAAGATTTCTAATCGAATTAATTAATAAGTTGTAGCTTAAGTGTCTAAACGCTTTGAGTATTAATAAATTCTAGGTTTGTTTGCTTGAATGATTCACGTAGCATGTAATACACGTAAAAAACCTAGGTCGTGTTTACCTATACTATTCGTAGCGCACATAAATCCCCGCCCTTGAGTAGTCCCCAAATTTTATTATTACAATATATCGAGTTTACAAAGGTTATTACAACATAAGAGATAAATAGATAAAAGAAAAGAATTAAACAACGCTCTCCCTTTTCCCGGGCGACTCTTCAAATCTTAAAGTACCACTCAATACCAGTCAAACATGAGCAAAAGAGCGAGGCAAGCACGGAAAAAATACTCGAATATACAAAAACATCGTCTTACACAAAGAAACAAAGACAAAGCAGGCTAACATAGAATAATTATTTGAATTAATTCCTATAGGCAGGTTCTCTAACACAATACAGTTTATCCAAAAAAGATATGTAAATACATCATTTAGACACTTACCCGTTAGCAGCAAAAATTAATAACAAAAATGTTAGAGCAATTGCAGCAAGTAAGGAGAGAGCTTCGTTGAAATCCCGAACCAAAGAACTTGAGAAAATATTTTATTCTTTGTATTAAAGTAGCTAGTAGCCATTTTTTTATAGAGTAATAGTCAGGAAGAGTTGTCTGTTAAGTGAAAAGAGGGTTTTTTTATATAGGCTAAGGGGTTATGAAAATAAAGGAAGGAGAATATTTGGTAAATCAATTAAGGGAGAATCTTTCCTTGATGAAAGGGTTACATCAATCAAAGTAGCTAAAATCAGTTCCGATCAAAGTTAGCATAAAAAAATCCGTCACAGAATCTTTTATTTAATTAGCCAATCAAATCCAATTTAGGAGAAGTGGAAAAAATATTGTTATAATAAACCAATGATATAGCATTCCATGGAAGGCATGAAAAATCCATCAGAAGACATATTTTTCTTCAATTAATACCATTAGTCAATCACAATTAAGATAAACAGGTCAAGAATTGTCATGAATTGAGAAGCAAGAATCTGGAGGTAAATCAATGAGTAGAAGATATATTGAGACTGTTTTTATCACCTAAAATTGTAAGGGAACATATTAATCAAACCGAATATTTCATAGTTGAATCGGTTTCATAATATTCGGTCAAGAGTGAAAACGAAATCAAATATTTTTGTCACAAACACTAGGTGTATAGTTATAAGAGAAGAAATTTATGCAACTTATGAAACAAATTTTTCACCAATGTTAAACAAATAAAAAAGAATACACTTCGTAAGCAAGAATAATGAATTCAAGAATTGAAATACAACCAACAACCTATTTTGAATTTTAAGGACAAAATTAAGCATCACCAACTTCGTATATGTGAGAATCTAAACATGTCAGTAAACCCAAATCACAAAAATCAACATCAAAATCAAGAACATGAACCAAGTTTAGTCAATTTTAAATCACAGAAGTAAGACTAATATAAGGTTAACAATAGCAAAAATAAATAAGATAGAACCTGTGATGATTTCTAAAAATCAAATGTTGCCGGAGAGGTTACCATTCAATACCTCACTGATCATCAACTCCGGTGAGGTAAATAGAATAAAATCGCATTTGTATGGTAGCAGAGAGAGGAGAGAAAGTGGAGGACAAGGCGGCGGGGCACCGTTGTTGTTGGTGGTGGCATTAATTGAGGCGGGTTTCATCGTCTAGAGCAGCGGCTAGGAAAAGGCCTCAGCGAAAGTCGATGATGCATCTGGGTTCATGGTCACCGACAAAAAGAGGTGATGAGAGGTGGCGGTGGCGGTGGCTATGGAGTTGCCGCTGGTGGCTGTTTTTGTTGGAGCGGCGGCCGACCAATATTCGCTAGTGTTTGGCTTGTTTTACGTGGATATAGAGGGGAGAAAAGAGGATGAAGAGAGGAGGCGAGGAGGGTCACTGGCAATTTGGTGGACTGCCCGGCGGTGGCAGGCATGGTGGAAGTTTGTAGAGAGAGGAAGAGAGTATAGAGAGAAGGTAGAGAGAGAGAGCAAGGGAGCCAGATATTCTAGATAAATGAAGTTAGAGTTTGGTTGCCCTTTTCTGTGTATAAAAGGTAATTAAGAATGAGCGGACCTCTGTCGTTGGATCATATTTGATCAACGGCTGAGATTAGAATTGTTTAAAAGGGGTCAAAAATAAAATTAATATCAATTTGGTTAAAATTGGCACTAATTATGTACAAGCTGGCTAAAAATAAACAAATTGAGAAATTGAATTGAATTAGGCCTGCTATTTTAATAAATGTAATAATCACAAGAAAAATAAAAAGACATCCATATCAAAATAAACTAAGCATGTAAAAATTAATGTTACGTAAAATTATTATATAAAATTGTCGACAATAATAATAATAACAACAATAGTAATGAAGAACTATATAATGTATTTGTAAAAATGTGAGTGTGAAAAATAATTTAATAAATATTTAAAAAAATATCATATTTGAATTAATAAATTATAAAAAAATAATACTAAAAAGTAATAAAATAATTTATACATTTTTTAAATCATTAGTGTGACGTGTCAATATCTGTTTGATACAAGAATAATGAGTAAAAAATACTAACATTTGAAATGAATAATTTTGCTAAAATAGCAGCCTAAAAGGAGTATCGGGCGGTCAAAATTGGGTGTCCACATACACACCCCTAAAAGAGACTCTACTCAACACAATTTTGTAGACTCTCAATTGACCATAAACCTAGGCTCTGATACCAACTTGACACGACCCACCTTGGGGCCTTGTCGTAATTGGCGTCCCAAGTTCGTCCCGAACTGGAGACCACCCTGTTACCCAGCCCAACCTCCAGTCGCCTGCCCTCAGTTGGCTAAATTCCGAATATGTAACAAAGTAGTGTAACACCTCATATAAATACTCATTATCACAACCATGACTGACCCAACCGAGTCCAACTACTCCATAACCATAATCCAACCATGACAAATCATACCAAACAAGGCTCATAAATCAGGTCATAACCAAAGATGTTCCAAAACATAATATAGTTAATCCCAAAATGTAATATAATGAAACAGTAAGAAATTATGTCCGATGATGCCAATCTCCCAACTTATTCCATTGTCGAGACCGACACTAATACCGATCTTGCCCATTCCAACCCATAGAAGTACCACAAAGCCTCTAACCAAAAGAGTAATAAAATCCAGCTGTGACATGCCCCCACCCATAGCAAAAACAATATCCAAAATAAAACCAATATGTCTAGGTATATCTACAATATGAAATGATGCCTTCCGAAAGGATGTAAGCTCACCACTTCAGTCCAAATGCTGATCCCAAGTCAATCACTATGTAAAAAGAGTAGAACGGTCGATTCCTACTTAGAGTGGGTATACAACCGCTAGTAGACAAGGTTAGTGAGTGGCCGCTAGCATGATCTCAGGATAAGAATAAAATAATGTCATTTATAAAAGCAAGTAAAACCGTCCATATGCACACAACCAAACATATATATATATAACCATGCTGGAAAGAGAGACCAGATTTAGCATGCCTTTAAAATCTTTACCTGGGTTGTGTAGCTTTGCCGTCCTAAACCACTCATGGGCTATATGAGTTTAGCTCCTTCTGCTGAAAGGGCCTTAGTGCGTGTAGAAGCATGACCATGGAAGTATTCCATGGGATGACTAGTGAATCCCTAAAATAAAGTGTGACATCATCCACACGGTCACCAAGACCAACCTCATATTGACAAATATGAGTTTCCAGTTTTGATCCCCCGGGACCTCCACTTTCCATGACTTTGCTACACATCCTGCCATTATTGCCAAATTAA
Source organism: Capsicum annuum (assembly GCF_002878395.1). Taxonomy (NCBI): domain Eukaryota; kingdom Viridiplantae; phylum Streptophyta; class Magnoliopsida; order Solanales; family Solanaceae; genus Capsicum; species Capsicum annuum. Next base: position 62,138,267 of record NC_061115.1, read on the forward strand.
AACAATGACTTTGCTACACATCCTGCCATTATTGCCAAATTAAAATAAACTTCTAAATAACCAAACCATTATTCATTTGTTAACCAAGGCCATTGATATTGGTATCGTCATATTAACTCTTACTTGTAAATATCATCCAAAGCCAATCATTTATAGGTTTAAGAGGACTTTTAAGTGCCCTTTCATTTACCATATTAAACCACTTGAGAGACTTCCATGTTCCCCACAAGCATAACCAATTAGACTTTTGCCTTATCAAACCATTTAAACCATCCAAAATTTCTTTACCAAGTTTAAAACATGCAAGAGTTTCATTAAAGAAGTCAATGCAATGAACATATCTTTATAAGCACTTTATCAAACACATTGGGGGCATAATATGACCAAAACAAATTTCAATTACCAATAAACCATTCTCATTCAATTCAATTATCCAAAACAACTATTAATGTATATAAAAGCATAATTAAAATCATGGGAAACCATAACCAACCATTTAACATCAAACCCCCAAATCATATTTGAAAGCCAAAATCATGTAATAGTAAAACAATCATATAAACCAGGCCTTTAAGTAAAATTAACAATGGGTGAAGAGAACATGCCTTAAACTAAGAAGATGACGAAAAGAAATCACCACGATAAGCACCAAATTGATCCATTAGTTGAAACCTAGCTCCTCTTGCCCAAAAGCTCTTGAGAGAATTATGAAGTGTTTAGGAAGAGTTTTTAAGGGTTAATGAATAGAATAATAGGTTAAATAACCTTCCAAGTAGGTTATAAGTCATGGGATCCTATTAGGATAAGTGAAAAAATATCCAAAATACCCCCACTTATGTTGCACCAAAATCTAATCACAGGGATACGACTGACCCAAACGAGTTGTGCCCTCTGATACTATCGGTATCCACCACTCATAACCTGGCGTTAACCCTAGGATCAAAAATTGTCCAGCATATGACTCATCCAACCAATTCGTAACCACAATATATGATCCGTATTCATGACCCATATCCCTGGCAGAATAAAATACCAAGAGGATTAAACACTGTCTACCGTACCAGTCTCTGGTACGATTCATACCCTGACTTACGATTCATGGTGAGCCACTCATACTCTAATCCAACCTAAGTAACCAAGTCTAAGATTAACTTAAGGAACCAAATGATCCGTAACCACTAATACGACTCTTACCCTTAGGTCGTATCCATTTCAGTAACCAAAATCCATCTCGCCAACCAACAGGGGTTAGTATACGACTGGACCATACCATTTATACCCCAAAATATGGCTCGTACCCATGAGTTATATTAGGTCCAGAGATCAAAATTTCGGGAATTTTTGTAAGGTCCAGAAACTAGAGTGTTTCAGGCATAATGACTGACTTTGTGACAATGATAGCATTCACCAGATTTAAAATTGACACCATTACGCTTGAAATTTATAGTTTTCTCTGCCTTTGAAAAACTTTTAATTTCAGGTTTCTTCTTGGTTGATTTTTCTTCAACCATATGAGCTTTCATGGCAGGTTCCTTCAAAATATTGTTGTCATGATATCGTGTCTCTTGTTCAATTTGTAAGTGTTGCAATAATTGTTCAAGAGTCAAATCTTCCTTTTTGTGTAAGAGTTTGCTTTGATATTGTTTTCAAGATAGAGGAAGTTTTGTTATTATATCACCAACATGAAAGTTTTCATCTAGAGAAATTCTAGATATAACAATTTTATTAGCTATAGGTTGGAATTCTTTTACTTGTTCAGTGATTGACTTGTCATCAACCATTTTGAACTCCATATAATTTGAAACAAGAAATTTCTTAGAACTCATCTCTTATTCTAAATAAATATCTTGAAGAGTGTCCCATATCTCTTTAGCAAATTTGCATTTAATATAATATTGATCATAATATTTGTTGGATATTCCTCCAAGAATATAATTCTTGCAAAAATAATCATCATGTTGTCATTTGGCAATTTGTTCTTTAATCAAAGTAGCCTCGTCAGATGCTATCTCAAAACCATGAGCATTAGGACAAGATTCTTCAAGAAAATATGCCAAATTTAATCATCTTAAAAAGAATTTCATCTTTTCACTCCATCTAGAAAAGTCTTTGCCATCAAATATTTCAAAATTAGGATTAGGTAAAGATGAAATACAATTTGATATTGATGTAGAAGCCATAGAGACAACTATCTTCAAATTACTGTATAAGAAATTCAAAATAAAACTTTCTTGGCTTATAGGCACGATCATATGCTTCTTGGAGATAGTTGGAGTCTCTCCCACGAGCAAACGGAAGAACTAGTAACAACTATATCTTCGGGATTCAACTAAGCCACAAAACAAGTAGAATTCAAGAATGTTGCACTTCTATTCTTGAATTGGTGATTTCACCATTTGATCAATTTCTCTCAAATATTTTCAAGGGGATAGTATTTTTTTTAGTGCTTATCTTTTCAAATAAAAGAAACACTATTTATAGGATAAAAATTTCATGTAAAAGATGAGTATTAATTAAATAATAGTAAATAGGTTCACGAATAGCTTAAAACAAAAAATTATCTTTCTTCAAGAACCTAAAACATAAATGAATGAATTGTAAAATTCACATTCATTTTCTTTGTAACTCAAAATCTTTTATGTGATGCATTTGTTTCAAAATTAATTGAAACATAAATGAAAAACTTTTAACCAATGAACTTTTTCCAAAATTGATTAAAACATAAACTTCAACAATAACATATGTTTGTTCATAAATTTTGCTTAATCAACACTTCTAAAATCAAAAATTATTTTCCCCAAAGTATGTGCAATTTCCATCGACATGAGCATGTCAAGTATGTGCAATTTCCATCGACATGAGCATGTCCTTTCTTCAGATAATTCTTTAGATGATGGGGTGTAATTGATATGATTAGCATATGTGATATTGCTTGTCTCAGAATCTATAGAACGTACCAATTACTTTAGAGGTAGAAAGACGGTCTTTGATATAAATTTAACTCAAGAAAAAAGTAGTACAAAGAAAATACTATAGATAAATGATGATAGCGGTACAGAAAAAATAGATAATAACCAAACTCAAGACAAGAAACTGCAAGATTAATACTACGATTAATAGTACAACTACTAATACCAATAAGAATAAGTAAGATAAAGCTATCTAACTGACCTTCTACCCTTATCTAATTCTTTCGTAATCTCCTATCTAAGGTTTTGTATTCGGTAATATAAAACTTTGTCATGTCCATATATTCCATACAATATAACCAATCTAATCAATCGTTCGATAGAACTCGCCTTTAGCATTTTGAAATATAAACTCTTACATGAAAAAAAAATTACTAACTTTCAAAATAGATCTTGATAATTACATAATCTTCTAGAAGATATTACAATGCTTAGATAAACAAAATAATCAAGGAGAAAAGGTATTACAAGATGATAGAAATATATTTAGTGAGTAGCTAAATTTAGGAAAAAGCATCCATCGGTGAAGAACCCATGATGGTCCTACGTATAAGCAAAGCACTGAAAAGAAAATTGATAATTTGAGAAAAAAATAAACAGCTTGTTCAGCTATTTCACTTAATTTACTTTTATAAGTTGATTACCTACTACAGATCAACCTGTAAGAAACAAACAAAAAGAAGACTCAGGAAGAGAAATCTCAAATCTTTCAAGCAAATTAAGAAAGTTGAATATTACAACTTTTATTTAAACAAAGGAAAAAAAAGAAAAGAAAATTGTACTAACTGAATTTCATGCTCAGTTTTATAGATTCTCTTCGGGAATAGATTGTTTGGCCATATGAAACTCTTATTTATTTTGGTATAGAATCGTTCAGAGATGTGTAAATTTTTTCCACCATAGATTACTGATTATAATACATTAACTAATTACCATACCTAATTAACAAACAAATTAAAAATAAAGAAAAATTTACATAATTGGCTGAGAAAATTAAAGGCATACCTTCCAGGAAGTGGCTCAAAATTTTTCAAGCGACCCTTATCTTTATGCATAGAATTAGTAAATTTTTTGCTCTATTTTCTTGTTACTTCTCAACACAAATGGCAAAAACCTCCTTCTCCATCGCAACTACTTTCATCTTTTTGGCCTTTAACTTCCATGACCTTTGTTAATGTCTCTACTTTGTTTATTAACATCTGAAGCACAAGAATACCATCAAGTTTATTAGGAAAACAGAGTGAATTAAGCTAGTCATGGTGCCAACCAATCAGCTATCAATCGAATCGCAATAGCATCATCTTTGTCATTAAGACTTTGATCTTTCTCATGACCATCTTTCCTCAAAGCAATTACTTTTGCATCAAATCATATAATACTTCAGGCAAAGAGTCTTTTGTTCTTGTCATTCATGAGTCGCCGTATGTTTTATCTTGATTCACTTTTCATGAACTATTCTCGTTTCATAAATAAAAATGATAATGAAAACTTTTCAATTATCAATTCCATTAGATTACGGGTCATGGGTCGCCCATGCGGATCGACCCGATTCTTTGGTTTTGATTATCTCAAAAAGATGGAAGAGTTACATAACTGTTACCACCAAAAAATTCCTATTTATTTGGTTATTATTCTGTCAAGAACAAAGAAGAAAAAATTGAGACAAAGAAAGGAAGAAAACCGAAAAAAAATTAACAACACCAAAAGGATAGAATTTAGTTTGTGATTCAAGGCTTTATTTGAAGAGATTCAAAGCAGACTTGGGGCAGATTCTTCTGATAGCAAAATCAATTTCATCCGCTATGAAATTTACCAAGGTATACATTATTTTGCTTCATAATTTACTATAAATGGCATCAGAGCCAGGTTTATTGCCCTAAGTTTGCAAGTAATATCTTAATTTTAGGTGTAGAAATAGAAAATCGAATTAACATACACCTATAAGAAAAATTGTTGATCGGATATAAATCAAAAATCCGATTAGATGTACTACTAAGTAGGTCAGATGTGCCACTACAAAAATTTGGTCAGACGCATCGCTAATTCAGTCAACGCGCCACCGCTAGTCCGGTTAGACGCACTGCTGATCCAGTCAGACGTGTTAAAATTGTTTTCTTGTCTAGCCTATTTAAAAAATATGAAGATTTTCTTGAGGAAGCACGTTCTTTTTTTCTTCCGATGTTAACTTTATTCTCTCTTAAGAATTAAGTAAAGAAAGAGAAATAGAGTACTATTTTGCATTAATATGATAACCTCATTTTTTTACATTATACAGTACGCATGAGTAGTACAATATATACAGTACTAATGTGCAGTACATATGTGTATATATAAAAGGCATAAAGAGTCGTACTATTCTCTTTCATTTATTAAAAATATATATACTTTTTAATATTATTTATTAAATAAGTGTATAAATTAGACTTGATATAATTTTGCCTTAATTAGTTCCTAATTTTTTTAACAGCTTTTGCCTTCTACAATAAATTGAGACATAAGTGTCACATTGAGTGGTTAAATCATTCTTATTGCTTCTTGGTTCATATTTCAGAGATGGATGAACGGGTACAAACTTAAATCACTCCAAGTGAGAGTTCTGGATGTCGAGCAAAGAGATAAAGTGGAAGAGCACGTCGTCGAAAGGCATATTTTTTTAGGTCAAGAGATCATATGAAATGGTGTCCCCAGGGAGACACAAAATCTGTTATGAAATGAAAGGGCTATGCAAAGTGAAAGAGAGAAGAAATTGAAAGAATTCAAGTCTTTTAAGATGACCCCTAACATTACTATTGTTAGTTTTATACATTTGTTTGAATTGAAACGTGTAGAACTGGAAAATTATGTAGAAATCTTGGATTTGGAAGCATCAACTATTTTAGCAAATTCTCTCTATGATCCTTGGGAAGAGATATTAATTAATGTTTACCACGAAATTTGGCCTAGCGATTCTTTTTAGGTGTATATAAGTCGTCTTGAATATTTGTGGGATGACTTTTATCTTTAGATTGACTTGTAACTTGAAGTTCTTTATTAACTTTATATTATAAATATATTAAGTTGTTCCTCTCCTTCTATATGAATTTCATTCATTTATTTGAGTTTATAAAGACAACTGAAAGTTATCATCCTAATACACATTAAGAAATTAATTTTAAATTTTTGTCAAGTGTTTAGTTCATAGATGACGATTGAATTCTTAAGCGTCCTTTCAATTTTACACTAAACATGAAATCTTTAAGTGAAATGATATGCTTAAATGTGTAATTTGCATGTATAATTGATAAAATACTTGTGTGATTGTCTCTTAATAACAAACATGACATCAAAAAAGCATAATTGTTGACTTGAACAAAGGAGAAAAAATAAATGGAGACAACTACGACATTTGAAGGCGTAAAATATGGTATGTACTGGAAGAGAAAAATGCTCTTGAAGGTATTAACCATATCTTATGTCTACCATAAAAGAGTAACACTACATAACACAAAAGAGACCTTAAAGCTTATAAGGTTTGGAAAAAGGCTAATTTTATTGTACGTGGAATCATTGTAAGTTTTGTAGTTGATAACCTCGTACATGAGTGTGAGAAATTTTCTACTGCCAATGCCATCTGGGAACACTTGTGAGGAACATATGGGGGTACTTCAATCACCCGCCTCAGACAACTGATTATCAAGTTTGACACTTACAAGAAGTGTCATGATCAAAACCTCAAACAACACCTTAGGGTGATGTCCAATATAATAACTCAGCTCAAAAGTTCTAGTGATGTTCTCTCAGATGAGCAGCAGGTCCAGGGAGATATCCGATCACTTCTCAATAGTAAGGAACACTTGAAGGTCAACTTAACCCACAATGATAGCATCAAAACTTTTTCTAATATTGCCCGTCATGTAAAACTTGAAGATGAGCGGCTTAGTGCTGCTAAAGCTTCTTTTAATGCCTTTATGGTGGAATCAAGTGCTAAGAAGTCTTCAGTATTCAAGTAAGAAGAAGTGTAAAAAGAACGGTAAGGGTAAAGAGATCGAAGAAGGACCCTTTGAGAAAAATAACAAGCCAAATTCCAAGAAGGGAAAAAGATTTTTCAAGAAAAAAGACAAGAGCAAGATGAAATGCTACAATTGCCAAGCTCTTAGGAATTTTGCTTGTGAATATCCTCAGCAGAAAAAGGTAGCATTACTAAATGCTACTCTAAGTGCTACATAGTTTCCAGCACAGCTTTATTAACTGAATCTTATCCTATGTGGATTGTAGACTCAGGAGCCACCGACCATGTGAGTCGAGATCAAGAAGCATTTGTGAAGTTCCATTGAGTTTCACCTGGATCAATGTGGATTTATGTAGGAAATAATGCAAGACTTAAATTCAAAGGGATTGGCACTTTCAAAGTAGATTTGTGTGGAGGTCGATCTTTGATATTGCATGATGTCCTATGTGCTCCAAAGATTCGATAAAACTTAGTGTCTGCATTTGTTCTTTTAGATGTTGGTTTTCATTTATTTTTTAGTTGTAATTGTGTAAGAATTACTCTAGATAATATTTTTGATGGTTTAGGACATTATTATGATCGCTTTATTATTTTAGATTATAATCCTTCAACTTATGACTATTATGTTGACCGTTGTGTAATGTCATGTTATTCTAGCAATAATGATGTTGATATACTTACATGGCATGTTATATTGGGTCACATAGAGCAAGATTGAATGAATAGATTGGTAAAGTAAAGACACCTATGTTCTTTCTCCAAAATTGAAATGCCAACTTGTGAAAATTATCTTAACAGAAAAATTATACGTAAATCCTTTGGGAAGGCTAAAATAGTCGAATCCCCATTGCAATTCATCCACTCTGTTATCTATGATCCAATAAATGTGTAGGCAAGGACTGGTGCTTCATATTTCATTACATTTATTGACGATTTCACATATTTTTGTTATGTCTATTTGATATCTCATAATCCGAAGCACTTGAATGCTTCAAAAGATATATGAATGAAGTTGAGAATCAATTAGACAAAAGTATAAAGGCTTTAAGAACCGATAGAGTTTGTGAATATTTGTCAAAAAAATTTGAAGAACTGTGTATTGAAAAAGGCATTATCAAAAAGTTAATCACCCCATATACACTTCAACAAAATGGTGTAGTCGAAAGAAGGAATAAAATATTGTTGGATATAACAAGGTCCACGATGGCGTAGGCAAATTACCATTCTCTTTCTGGGGAGATGCATTATTAACTGTGGCCTACATACTGAATAAAGAGTCTTCTAAATCAGTATCTTCTACTCCTTATGAATTATGGACTAGTAATAAATCAAACTTTAATGATCTATGACCTTGGAGTTGTACTGTGTGTATTAAAGATCATTTTGGTAAGTTTGGACAACTAAGTCCAAAAGGAAAGAAAAGTATCTTTATAAGATACTCAGAACACTCCAAAAGGTATGTGTTCATTGGTGAATTGTAAAATAGAAGTATTACTAAAATTGAATCACAAGATGTCACATTCCTGGAAAATGATTTTTCAAAAAGGGGTGAGATAAGGGAAAATGAGCCTCTTTACGAAATGATGAATTTAGATGATCAAATAATGTCGTTGGACATGCTTGATAATTCAATAGATCAAGAAATGATTCTTGGTCCAAGTGGGAGTTGTGAATAACAAAATCATATTGATGAATCTGAACTTCAATTATGTAAGAGTGCCGAAAATGGTATATCTGAACGATCTTATAAGATTGAGAATTATCTTTTTTGGTATCTCCCATAGGATTGGATGAACCTAATTCTATGACTGAGGCTTTATCGAGTCCTGAAAAAGATGAATGGATAAAAGCGATGAAAGAAGAATTAGAGTCCATCAAAATCAATAAAATTTGAGATCTAGTTAAACTTTCTTCTAGTCGTAAAGCTATTGGGAACAAATGGATTTCTCAAAGTTAAATGCAAATTAGATGGGTCAATAGAAAGGCACAAAGCACGATTGGTGGCAAAAGGTTTTACTCAAAAAGCTAGAATAGATTATGATGAAACTTTTTCACCAGTTGTAAAATTTACCTTAATTTGCTTGCTTTTGGCTATAGTTGCACATTTAAATTTAGAATTACACTAAATGGACGTGAAGACCACTTTTCTCAATAGAGAACTTAATGAGAAAATCTACATGGAACAACCTGTAGGTTTTGTTGTTAAAAGCCGTGAAAAGAAGGTTTGTAAATTAAACAGATCAATATATGGCCTAAAGCAGTCTTCAAGGCGGTGGTACCTGAGATTTCATAAGGAAATGATTTCATTTGATTTCACCATGATTGATGAAGACCATTGCATCTATTTAAAAAAGTCCAATGAATTATTTGTGATTCTTTCACTTTACGTGGATGATAATTTATCAACTAAAAATAATTTGGAGTATGTAAGAACTATTAAGTCATGGCTTTCAAAGTCATTTGACATGAAATATATGGGTGAAGCAGACTATATATTAGGTGTTAAAATCCAAAGAGATTATTCCAGGAAATTTTGAGTCTTTCTCATGAAACATACATAAAGAAAAATCTGGAACGCTTTTGAATGAATAATTGCAAATATATGGATACTTCTATAGAAAGAGGTGAAACTTTAAGCCTTGAATTGTGTCCAAAGATTGGAAAAGAAAATAAATACATATCTCGAGTACCATATTCTAGTGCAGTTAGGAGTTTGATGTATTTTATAATGTGTACTTACCTAGAAATTTGTCATGTTGTAGGTCTGATTAGTAGGTGTCAATCCAATCCTAGAAGAGCATTGGAAAGCAGTAAAGAGATTTTTTTGATACCTGAAGGGAACTACTGATTATTCACTATCTTATAATGGGTCTGATTTATCCATAAGAGGCTATATAGATGTTGATTGGGTTCGTAACCAATATGATAGAAAATTAACCTCTAGTTATGCATTCTTACTAAATGGTGGTGCAATTTCATGGAAAAGTAAGAAACAAACTTGCACGGTCCTGTCAACTATGAAATCTGAATTTGTGCCTGTGCATTTTCAGTACAAGAAGCTATTTGTTTGAAGAGATTCTTTGAGCATTTGAACATCGCAAAGAATTCTAAGGGTCCCATGATTTTATATTGTGACAGTCAAGTGCCTATAGCATATACAAAGGATCCTAAATATCACAGCAAGACCAAGCACATTGATATTAAGTATAATTTTTTAAGAGTCATAGTAGCAAATGGAGAAATAAATTTACAATACATTCCTACACGAGAAATGATTATGTTTATGTATTGTAAATGACTTGATTGTAATTATTATCAATATAAGAATCTTGAATTTATGTTAAATCTTACATGCATGTGAAAATATGTTTTATTGATATAGTGTGTCGAACAAGTCGCGAGATTAGCTCTCTCACATGAGAAATTACCTCTTACATCGAGGAACATGAAGAGATAAGTTCCACCATAAGATAATGACTTGTTTTATAAAGCCAGATGTGAGTTTCTCTAAGAATATGGATTTGAGAATTATTAAAGAAAGAAACTCAGGTTAGACATTTAGAGGTGTCTAGATCTAGAGCGGTACGATGTTGAATGGCTAAAAAAATAAGACACACGCACCAATATAAGGTGAGAATATTGTAGCACGTGTTTCATACCACTTGTTCTTAGCGACTGAAGGGTTAAAAGAAGAATGAATCACTATTTCTTTATTCTGTGAGACCCTCAAAGTTATTTTAACTTTTCATTGAAATACCCTTAGACCTTTAACTGTTTCTTGAATTTTTGATCGATGGTGTTACTTTATCATGTTACTAATAGCCATGAGAGATTTGGAAAAATGGTGCATGTCTAGGAAAGCAGTTGATTAGAATAGATAGATTCGAGTAGAAAGGAAAGACGATTAAAATAAACATTTTAACACAAGTCAGTTGTTTCACTAACCATATAGGTATCGAGTGTGATTGTGTATATAAAGTTAATCATGAACTCGAGTTCACCTCTTTAAGAGGATGAGGGATTAGATAAGTAACTACTGAAGTAGTGAATGGTGTCTGGGGTATTGTGAGTACTAGTATCCTCATATTAGTAGAAAATTCTTTTCATATGTGATTGAATTATTAAATGTAGCTTATAAAATCTTAAAGGTAAAGCTCGTGATACACACAGGTCGCATGAACTATTTATCGTGTGAATTGGTGCCTTATTAATATAGTACTGACTTGGGTTTTGTCCACCATGTTCGAGGTGGGATATGTAGGATTACGGGTCATTGGTCGCCCATGTGGACCGACCCGACCTGACCCAACCCAACCAAACCCGATTCTTTGATTTTGATTATCTGAAAAAGAGACAATAAAAGAGGGCAACATACGGATTTCAAATAAAGAGGAAACAGTTACATAACTGTTACCGCCCAAAAATCTCTATTATTTGGTCATTCTTCTGTCAAGAACAAATAAGAAAAAAATGAGTCAAAGAAAGGTAGAAAACCAAACAAAAAAATTAACAATAACACCAAAAGGATAGCATTTAGTTTGTGATTCAAGGCCTTGTTTCCAAGAGATTCAAAGAAGACATGGGGCAGATTCTTTTGGTAGCAAAATCAATTTTATCCGCTGTGAAATTGTAATACCCCAAAAATCCAAACCAATGTTAGCGCCATATTCCAATCTTATAAATAATACCTTTTAGTTCTTTGGTAATTTTACGAGTGATTTTAATTTATACTAATCCTCAAATAACTCCCAACTATTAGATGAATCAAAATAATCCTTACCGATTAAATTTTTTATAAGAATATTATTTTAGTTAACTTCAAATGAGCATAAATTTTATTACACTAAGAATTTTCTAGCTCAAAACCCATCAAATTGTAGAAAATTGAACTATCTTTCCAACAATACCAATTTTGCCGAAATCCAATACTCGGGTGAGAAGTTATGACACTTTTAGTGTGAAACAGTAGCCCAACGCGATAAGGCCGGGTCGCGGTGATGGCCGAAATCACGTTTTTCATTCTCTAGTTTGTCACCACGATAAGCAGTGCATCATGCCAAGGGGTATTTTTTCATTTGTCATTTTCCAGTGAGGCACCACGATTGGCATCGTGTCATACCAAGGTTCCAGTTCAGGATTGTCCATTTTTCAGTGGCGCAACGCGATGGCACCGAGTCACGCCATTGGGTAAAATAGGAATTATCAGCTTTCTAGTGGCTCAACATGATATCACCACATCGCTTCAGAGCCAAAAATTGAGATTTCTAGCCTGCAACTTAATTTTCTAGGGATCCTTGGGTCATTTCCCGAAGCCCCATATTCATCCAAAATATGTAATTGCAACCCTAACGGGGCATTATGAGCTTCATTTCTCACAAATCCTCTACAAAACATTAATCATCTCTCAAGAACAAAACTCTAGCCTTCAAGATTGAAGATCAAGTCACAAGAATTCACCATCAATACTAACTAATTCATAAATCAAGGTATGTTTGGTGTTCATCCTTGGTTCCTTCTACCCTTGGAGTTCAAGAATATTTTTTGAAAATTTAAATTATGAATTACATTCTTGAAGTGAATTGTGTTCATGTATGTGTTGATTTTATAGGTTCTAAACTAAGAAGATTATGAATTTCAAGTAATTAAACTAGCATATGTGTTGATTTATGTATTCCCCATGTCATAATCCATAAATTGTGAGTTGAATATTGTATTCATGATATCCCCATGTTATTCTTACTCATGTACAAGAACCATGCTCCCCAAGTGTTTGACAAAATGTCTATGTGAATAAAATATACATGATATCCTAACTGTGATGCTTTTAAACTTGTGATATGGTTCTATTATTTATGCTATCGAGTCATTAGTTTCCAGTCATAATAGAATGATTATGTAGTATCCCGAACAGTAGCATTCGATTAGTTAACAGAATCAGTGTGAGTTCAGTCAAGCTTAGTACAGTCTACTGATCAGTATCGGTTCAGTTAGGAGTAGGATTCAGCACCGAGTAAACCCAGGGATGGGATCATTCCTTCCAGTATAGGGTATGACCCTTAGTAGCAGTCATTGAGTTACAGAACTACATAGCCAGCATAGGGTAAATCATATTCCTACCACACTAGGGTTTACGTAACCATATACATCTCATGAGCCTTCCTACCAAATTAGGGTTGACCCAGCCAGTGTTAGTAACTCGTGGCACTATGCTAACACCCTTCCAATTGGGGTTACAGGTTGGACCCTAAATCAGTCTATAAATGGGGTATGTCAATTAGATGATAACTCTCAAAGTCTTAGTTCCAATATTCAGTATTCAGCATTTAGTACAGAACTCAGTTTAGCTCTACATGATCATAACTTACAGTTATCAGAACTCAGTTATCAGAAACTCAATACTTCAGTTTTAGTCTAATTTAGATAGAGGATATTTGTTTGATGTTACATATTCATTATCTTCAGTAGTCCCATACCTGCATATACTTTCATCCAATCACTTCATGATATTTAATTGTTATTATTACTCATGCATATTAGCCTAACCTTACCTAGAATACTAATACATTCAAAGTACTGTCTCATACTATCTCTTTGTTCTATGATGTCTTATAACATAGGTTTGGGCGTTCGAGTTCCTAATCATACTTAGCCAGATCAGTCGATCAATCGCAGTTACAGTAGTGAGTCCTCATCCGTCGAGGATGCGATACTTATTTTTTCTTTGTATTATTTTAGTATTTCTGTTATTTCAGACAGCAGTTGTGAGTTAGTTGGGGCCTGTCCCATCAAATCATTTATTTCAGATATTTAGCGGCTTTCAGACATTATCAGTTAGTAGTTATTCTACAAATATACTTAGTATTGATTCAGTTTTATAAATCTTATGGCATTTTCAGTTTTACTTCTGCATACATTTTCATTATTATTACTAAGTGCTCACAGTAGGTACCAGTCATGGGTTAGCTTGTATTCCTTCGGGGTCATAAGAATCATGTAACACCCAGGGTATAGTCTCGGGGTGATACAAACTTGGTATCAGAGCCTAAGGTTCTATGGTGTCCTAGTGTAATACCCTATATACTTCTAAGCAAAAAAATGAACCATTGTTCCTACGCATGAAACCTCCTATACTGTGATTCATGTTTGAGTATATGAATTAGGATGAGTATCCTAGTGATAATAGAGTTTATGATGTGTTAAGCATGTTCATAAGTGTCACTTAGAGTAAGCCAAGCGAAGAACATTTGAATCCACAAAATTTTCGTGTGTGATTTAACATAGGTCATCTTTGAATGAGCATAACTTGGTTTATAGATGGTATTTTTGCAGATTCATACCCTCCAAATATTACAAAATTGAATAAGCTTTCCGTCGATACCAAATACGACTAAAACAGACACCCGGTGAAGAAGTTATAGCGATTTAAAGTTTCAGTAGTGTCATTTCTGTCAGTGGTGAATCGCGCCATAAGCAAAAATGGCGTTTGTGAATTTCCAGTGTCTCTCTGCTATTCCACCACATTGTGGTGAGTTTCCAGGTCATAAACAAGTGGCAACACGATGTCTCCACGTTGCACCAGGGGCCCAAATCAGGAAATTTTTATAGAAATTAAAAGACGCATCTGGAGGGGTATTTGGGTCATCTTCCCACCCCTATATAAGCTCCGAAACATGGAATTAAGCTGTTATTTCACCAAAATATACTCTTTTTCATCAAAATCCTCTCAAGAACACATTAGGGTTTCAATTGGGGGATTCAATTTCAAGTAAATTCTACCATCAAATTCCAAGAATCTCTTCGTCAATCTGCACTAAATCAAGAACTAAGGTATCCTTGTGTTCATTCATGAAATCCTTTCATCCATGAAGTCCAAGAACCCTATTTTAAACTATATACGATGATTTTTTTATGTTTTTATTTAATTGTTGATCTTGTTTATGTGTTGAATGATGTCAAGATAGAATCTTTATGGGTTTGTATAAAACTAGGATGGCATGTTAGTTGAAATATATGAACTTTGGGTGATTTGGATGGTTGAATTCATGAATAAACCTACGCCCAAAGTGTTGCATACAAGGTGTTGGATAAAATACCTAAGAGACTAGAAATCATGTATTTTAGCTAAATAGAACTTAAAAGACAAGCCCATGATCTATCCCTTATGACTCAACATGAATTCCATGCAAATTGTCATGTATTGTTGTTGTACTATAGAATGCTCATGAAATTAGAACCATGCAAGTATGTACATGTTATATGCAGTATCTTTCATGTTCAAGAATATGATAACCAAGTGTAGTATGAAATCCCCTATTTATGGTATTATGAATTATGAATGTTATTCTTACGATCAAGTCAGTCATGTGTGTCGGTTTTTTCCATCGAGTCCTGGGGGTACTTGTACCCAAAAAAATATAGTTGTATGCCTAGATTCATGTCATGTTTTCACGATAATCTCATTCAAGCCATGATCTATAGAAATTAGTCAGTCATGTGACTCAGGAAAACCCAATTAATCTCAGTAACTTCAGTACTCTCAATCAGTCCTCAGAACTCAGTATATTCCGTCAGTCATCAGAATCTAGTAACTCAGTCTAGCTCCGCTAAATAATCCCCCTAAAATCAGTTTAGTTAATCAGTTCAGTGTCTTTCAGTTGGGAGTTGGATTCAGCACCGAGTGAACCAAAGGATGGGGACTCACCTGCCACAGTCATAGGGTGAGATTTCTAGAAGCAATCCTTGTATTTCAGAACTATGTAGCCAACGTAGGTTGAGATGCCCCTACCCATAGAGATAATACATCTCTTTTGAGTTTACCTGATAGTAGGGCAGATGGAATGAGCTCCCAAAAAATAAAATAGGGTTACTCACATGTTGTCTCTACCCGTGGCACGGTATTGACACCCTTCCAGCAGGGGTTAAAGGTTGGACCCCAACCAATTCAATTCTGGGGTATATCGGTTAGATGATTACCTCCCACAGTCTCAGCTTCAGTCTCAGTCTCAGTTTCAATAATAGACTCAGATAGTTCTTTAGAATATCAGGACTGTCAGATATAGTCAATTGAGGTACAATACGAAACTCAGCTAGTTCCACCATATTCAGGACTATAAGATACAATCACTCATCTTATCATTATTACCAGCTCTTTGAACTCATATTACTAGTATCCATCTTCATGACTGTCAAATACGGTCAAGAATATCAGTTCCACATATTCATGGCTGCCGATACAGTCAATCAGATTAATAATTTATAATTAGACTGTTAGATACAGTCGATCAGACTAGTCTTTTATAATCAGGACTGTCATACACAGTTATTCATATATCAGTAATATAGTGCTAGTCCCTCAATATTTAGTAATATAGTGTAAGTTCCTCACTTATTAATGATTGTCAACAAAGTCATGATGTCAGTATTCAGACTCAGTAGTCAGTATCATCATGAGTCCAGTTATGTTTTCTCATGTATGTATGTATCCTCAGTTCATATCAGTCAGCATTGTTTATGCATATAACCCTTTGCATTTAGCCTACCTCACTCGTATACTCAGTACATTTAGTCATACTGACGCATTTGCGCTATGGTGCTTTCTCTTATGTTACACCATAGGTTTAGAGGCACGATCTCTAGATCAGCAGTAGATTCCAGTAACAACAGTCAGAGTTAGAAGTAAGTTCTCTTCTTTCGAGCACACAATGATTTCATTACTATTTTAGTTTTAAGTTTATTTCAGTAGTTGGAGTTAGTTGGGAACATATCCCATCAACTCTTTTTTCAGATAGTTTAGAGGCTTTCAGATTATAGTATGTCAGACAGTTATTTTAGATTTGGTTTGGTATTGTTATACCGTTTTCAGCTATTGTTCTTATCAGATGTTTATCCAGTTTGAACCTTATGGCCTTTCAGTTCATGTTTTCATATTTTTCAGTCTTTTATGCAGTATACAGGTACAGATATCAGTTATGGGTTAGCTTGTGGTCCTTTGGGGACATGAGCATTGTGTAGCATTCTGGTTTAGAAAATTAGGGTGTTACAAACTTGGTATCAGAGTCTAAGGTTCAACAGTGTCCTAGGAAGTCTGAAAAATAGCATTTAGTAGAGTCTTGTACATACGTATGTTGTGCACCATACTTATGTGCAGGAGGCTATCAGATGTTTTAGAAATAGTTTTCCTTCTTTCATGTCTCAGATAGTGCTATAGAAAAGTTTTCTAAGAAAACTCATATAGATTCTCGTCATGCTCTACCCTTATTAACTCCACCTTGCTTTCAAGGTAATAGAAATAGTGAAGCTCAAAGTTCTAGAGATAGAGTTTTCTCAACCAGTCCCAGAATACAGTTATGGGATTGCCCACAAACTCAGAAATACCCCATCAATCCCGTTATGTTCCAAGTACAGATTGCATTCATGACCATGAGAACTCGTTTACAAACCTAATTTTAGATATGACATCAGATCTTTTATCAGAATCTTATAATAGTGTAGACCTATAATTTTTAAGCAAGAACTTAGGAGTTAACAGTGGTAGAGTTGGGATAGTATTTTCCAGTTTGATCAGATTATGTATTCATGGGGATAGTTGTACCAGAGTAAATCAGTAGGCTTAAACAGTATAAGCTAGAATTTAAGTTTACTGATTTGAATTAAGTATGAAGGTGTGGATGTGATATTAGTAGTATATGAAGCAACAGAAGAAACAAATGGGCTTAGTAAGGCAAGCATGTGTTTGACAGGGTGTAAGTATGTGATTAGATTAAAGTTCAGTTCAGAGCTTAGTCAAGTATTCACAGACATAAGATGATGGCTTAAGGTCAAGGGGGAGATGATAGATTAACTAACCAAGTTAGGCTCTCAGAATTCCAGTAGTAGTGTTAGTATGTATAGAAAGATCAGTAAGGAAAGACGATTCTCGATCCATCCTTATCTTCGTACAAGTTTTGTACTTTGGTCAGCATGATGCCTACACATGTTTCATATCTCAGTTCCATGAACACAAATTATATTTATATGTTTCTCATAGAATCCTGTGCGCTCCCAGTTCCCCGCATAAGGAGTTTCAACTCCCTCAGTGTTACGAACATGTCCCATGAATTTAAAAATTTTAGACTCAGGTCATGCAGCTCATGACTCATGTACACATGTCTCGCCTTACAGCATATTCAATTTCCATGACTCATGCTATGCCCCTACAGATAAGATAAATTCAGACTATGTCATATATATCTTCAGTTCAAATATTTTTGGTAAATCTATGTTGTTGACATTCTATTCCTTAGGTTTTAATCATGTGTCAAGTTCAGTCAATGCCAATTTATGTTTCAGGTTCTCCTGATGTAATCCTTCAGTAAGCTTTCCTTATGGAATATTATAGTGATGAGCAGTTGCTTAGATGGGAGATAGAAAGTGTTTCATGTTAAGAGAAGATTGTGGCATGCTTACTGTATACGAGGGGATAGTTATGAAGATAGGCTTAAATACCATGTTAGTGTGCAAGTAAGTGGTTATTATGAGGTTGTATTTAGAAGATGGGGAAGTACAGAGTGTGAATATATATTTAGATCCTTGACTTATGTCAATCCTCATCGCGTACTATGGAAACTCAGTTTCTATCTTAGTTACAATTTCAGTATTCAGTACCCAGTAATCAGTGTTCAGATCCAAAATTCAGTATTTCAATATCAGCCTGAACCTCAGTTATCAGCATTCAGTTATCATAACCCAGCATTTAGTTCCAATAAGAATCTCAGTTACAGTTTTAGTTTTAGTGCCAACTGTAGTTTAGTAATCAGATCAGAAACTCAGTTCAATTCTAGACTTTCTTGACCCATGCTACAACTATCAGTTAATCAGTCAGTAATATTTCAGTACCTCAATCTACAGGATGCTTCCAAATCATGTTATACGCCTAGCCTTGTATTCTTGAGGTGATATAGTTTTGCTCATTCATGCTCAGTTACCTCATGTTATCCAGTCAATCATTACCTCCTATTCGTAATATTCTACAACCTTAGTCCAGTTATTTGGACTAAGTACAGACAAGTCTCACATGCCCAATATTCAGCTATCAGTTATTCAGTTAATCAAATAAGTTAGTATATTTATACAATCGGGCTCAACACCTCGTAAATCTTTTACATGTCTTAGTTGCAGTGCATGAAGTTTAGTTGCTTCATCTTAAATCATGTATCAGGCCTTAAGTTTTAGATCTCAGATAATCAGTCATAATTTAGTTCCTAGGTGCCTTGTGCATCACCTCAGTTTCCCTCTGTAGCTCAGCCAAGACAGTATTCCTAGAGGGACCTAGTGTCCCAAGGGGGATATATGCTATAATCCCCCAAACTTTCATAACATAAGCGTCCCATTGTCTTCTTATGTAATGAATCCAGTTTGGAGTAGAGATACTCATAAGTTGACCCTCTAGCTCCAAATCTCAATCGTAACCTTGTACTCAACAGCTCATTTTAGTTCACGATAACATACTCTATCTATGTCATGCATTACAGACTCAGTTCACTTCATTTATCACATTCCAGACTCAATTATGTTCTTATGTTTCCGCTCATGCATATTGAGTAATTAATCTCAGACTAATCACTATGTTCGGTTCAAGGTAACAATCTTCTTTGAGCTTACTTATTCTTATGTTCAGATTTCAGTACCAAACTTTGTAGTCCATTCCATGCTTAGTTTTCAGTTCAAACTTGGTGTCTTTACCATTGCATGTTAAGTTGCATGTTCATGAGTTAGTTTAGTCATGTACTCACGTATCAAATATGCGTGATCAACTTATCAGTACTTTCAGTCATGCATTCATGTATCATGTCAGTCATATAATCATGCATCAGATATGCATAGATTCAGCTTATTAATCTCTGCATCAGATATGCATTTTCATTCTGAGAAACTTAGTTCATCAGAACACTCAATCCTTCATTCATAAATCAACTACCCAAGCATCAGATATGCATGTTCAGTATGAATCATTTTATTTGTCACGTCAGTCATGAGATCATGTTTCAGTCATTCATGTTCAGTTCATGTTTAGCTTATTGTTTTCCCTCTCAGTCAGTCTCATTCGAGGATGAATGTTCCCAAGGGGGAGATATTGTAATACCTTGTATATTTCTAAGATAGAAAATGAACTATTGTTCCTATGCATGAAACCTTCTATACTGTGATTCATGTTTGAGTACATAAATTAGGATGAGTATCCTAGTGATAATAGAGCTTATGATGTGTTAGGCATGTTCATAAGAGTCACTTAGAGTAAGCCAAGCTAAGAACTTTTGAATCCACCAAATTTTCGTATGTGATTTCACATAGGTCATTTTTGAATAAGAATAACTTGGTTTATAGGTGGTATTTTGGCAGATTCATACCCTCCAAATTATATAGAATTTAATAATCTTTCTGTCGATACCAAATTTTCCTAAAACAGACACCCGGTGAAGAAGTTATGGTGATTTAAAGTTTCAGCAGTGTCATTTCAATCAGGGCGCGTCGCACCATAAGAAAAATTGACGTTTGTCAATTTCCAGTGTCTCCCCTCTATTCTACCGCATCGCAGTAAGTTTCCAGGTTATAAACAAGTGGCAACACGATGTCTCCATGTCACGCCAGGGGTCTAAATTGGGAAATTTTTACAGAAATTAAAAGACGCATCTAGAGGGGTATTTGGGTCATCTTCCCACCCCTATATAAGCTCCCAAACATGAAATTAAGCCATTATTTCACTAAAACATACTTTTTTTCCTTAAAATCCTCTCAAGAACAAATTAGGGTTTCAATTGGGGGATTCAAGTTCAAGCAAATTCTACCATCAAATTCCAAGAATCTCTCCGTCAATCTTCACTAAATCAAGAACTAAGGTATCCGTGTGTTCATTCATGGACTCCTTTTATCCATGAAGTCTAAGAACCCTATTTTAAACTATATGCCATGATTTTTTTTGTTTTTATTTGATTGTTAATCTTGTTTATATGTTGAATGATGTCAAGAGAGAATCTTTATGGGTTTGTATGAAACTAGGATGGCACGTTAGTTGAAATATATGAACTTTGGGTGATTTGGGTGGTTGAATTCATGAATAAGTCTATGCCCAAAGTGGTGCATGCAAGGTGTTGGATAAAATACCTAAGAGACTAGAAATCATGTATTTTAGCTAAATAGAACTTAAAAGACAAGTCCATGCTCTATCCCTTATGACTGAACATGAATTTCATGCAAATTGTCATGTATTATTGTTGTACTATAGAATGCTTATGAAATTAGAACCATACAAGTATGTACATGTTATATGCAGTATCTTCCATGTTCAAGAATATGATAACCATGTGTAGTATGAAATCCCCTATTTATGGTACTATGAATTGTGAATGTTATTCTTACGATCAAGTCGGTCATGTGCGTCAGTTTTTTCCATAGAGTCCTGGGGATACTTGTACCCAAAAAAATATAGTGGTATGCCTAGATCCATGTCATATTTTCACGATACTCTCATTCAAGCCATGCTCTATAGAAATCAGTCAGTCATGTGACTCAGGAAAACCCAGTTAATCTCAGTAACTTCAGTACTCTTAATCAGTCCTCAGAACTCAGTACATTCTGTCAGTCGGACTAGTTTTAAAAGACCATCGGTCTTTAATTTCTCCTAAACTTCTCCTCTATCTTTTCAATCAAAGTTTCACCCGTTTGTGGAAACATTTTGGAGTATTTCAAAGCATTTTTGTATCCACTCATCATCGCTCATCCGGTAAGTGCTTCAAGCTCATATTTTTAATTGTTATGAGTAGGCCTTAGGGTGAATGAACTAGTTAGGGCCTAATATTGAGTTTTTCATTGCGAAATGATTAATGAATCATGCTTGTGTGGTAATTAGCTGTTAGACATGGTATGCACATATGTGTGGAATCTTGAGTACCCAAAGTTGTATGAAATTTTGCAAAATACTGGGTGCATACCAAATTTCCAACACATTGCCCAAATGAGTCAATAACTAAGTACTTTCACATTATGGCGGCTTGATCGAGCATTTAGAATGCATTATACATGTTATTAGTGATTGATTTTATTTTGGAAAATATTTTTGCCCTGAAAATAGAGTTTTTAATTGGTGAAAAACTGAGCAGTCTAGTCTTAAGTACCATAATCACAAACATTGGGACAGTGGTCATAGCACCAGCGATAACTGTTTTATGATTACAATCATGGCGGCCACAATTGCTATTATCGATACTGAATTTATTTCAGATTTGGTTTGGTATTGTTATACTGTCTGAAAAAAGAGGCAAAGGAATAAAAGATTCAAATCTAATCCAAATTTCTCTCACTATAGCATGTCAGACAGTTATTTCAGATTTGGTTTGGTATTGTTATACCATTTTCAGATATTGTTCTTATCAGATGTTTATCCAGTTTGAACCTTATGGCCTTTCAGTTCATGTTTCCATATTTTTTAGTCTTTTATGCAATATACAGGTACAGATATCAGTCATGGGTTAGCTTGTGGTCCTTCGGGGACATAAACACCGTGTAGCATTCCATTTTAGAAAATTGGGGTGTTATACCTAGGAATTCTGAAAGTCGCATCAAGTGGAGTCTTAAGCATGGGTGTGCAGGGTGCCACACTTATCTTCAAGAGGCTATGTGGCATTTTAGGAAAATTTCCCTTCTTTCAGTGTTCATGTCGTGCGAGCGAGCATGAGCTCAATTTAAAATCTCTATCTAATCTAACTTTCCCCTTCCATTTACAGAACATGCCTCCCAGAAAGACTAATAAAAGAAAGTTGAGGAACCAAACAACACCTCCTCCAGCTAACTTGAGTGTGAATGAGTATTTTCTTAGGTTTACTCTATTGGCCCGGTATGCTCCTCATATGGTAGCTGATAGCAGGTCTAAGATAAAAAAGTTCATGTCTGGTGTATCTGGTAGTATGGTCAATGAGTAGGACTGTAATATTGATTAAGAAGATGGAATTATCTAGGTTGATGGTCCTTTCTCAATATATTAAGGAACAGAAGACTAAGGAGAAAGAGAGGGAGAGCAAAACGGCTAGAACAGGTAGTTTTAGTTTTGCTCAGTCGAAATTAGAAGGTGGTAATCGTCTTCAGTTTTGCTCAAAATCTTCAATCCCAACTCTATTTTCGGTTTTTGCATCGATGCCCAAATTCAAGAATGATAATAAGGATAGGGCACCAGGCTTTAAATCTTAGCATAGTGCAAACAGTGCTCGAATAAACCCCTTTTGTCAGAAATATGGCACAAACCATCAGGGTGTCTATAGGGCTGGCAGGGATGTGTGTTTTGGGTGCGGTAAGCTAGGCCATAGGATTAGAGAGTTTCCTCAAGTGGGTTCATAGTGTCAGTATAATTATCCCCTAGTTCAGTTCGATCGCCTAACTCAGCTTGGTGTCGCTTCCAGCGCTACTAGTGGTCAGCGTCAGAACAGGCTCTATGCCCTTCAGTCTTGACAAGATCAAGAAAGTTCTTCTGATGTAGTCACTTGTACATTTCAAGTTTTTCATTTACATATTTATGCTTTACTAAACCCTGGAGCTTTTCTTTCTTTTATAACCCCTTATATAGCTGTTGATTTCGATGTCAGTCCTGAGATTTTAGAAAAACCATTTTCAGTGTCTACCCCAGTAGGTGTCTCTATTATAGCCCGACGGGTATACAGGAACTGCCCGGTTATAGTGTCTCAGAAATTTACTTTAGTTGACCTTGTAGAGTTAGAGATTATGGATTTTGACATCATTCTCAGCATGGATTGGCTCCACTCATGTTATGCCTCAGTCGATTATAGAAATAGAGTAGTTCATTTTCATTTTCCAAATGAACCAATCTTCGAATAGAGGGGTAGTACTACAGCACTTAGGGGTCATCTTATTTCGTACCTTAAAGCGAGAAAGATGATATCCAAGGGGTATATTTACTATCTTGTTTGAGTAAAAGACTCCACTTCTGAGACCCCAAACCTTGAGTCAGTTTCAGTAGTGAGGAAATTTCCAGATGTGTTCCCTAAAGATCTTCTCAGAGTTCCTCCCAAAAGGAAAATTGACTTTTGAATAGACCTTCTTCCAGATATACAGTCTATCCCTATTCCACCATATAGAATGGATCTAGTTGAACTCAACGAGTTAAAAAATAGTTGAAAGATCTCCTAGATAAGGGATTCACCAGGACCAATATTTCCTCGTGGAGAGCACTAGTCCTATTCGTGCATAAGAAAAATGGTTCTCTCAGAATATGTATTGATTACCGTTAGTTGAACAAAGTTAAAATTAAAAATAAATACCCACTTCCCATAATCAATGACTTATTCAACCAACTTTAGGGTGCTAGTTATTTTTCTAAGATAGACCTCAGATCCGGCTATCATCAGCTCAGAGTCAGAGAATGTAACATTCCAAAAATAGCTTTCAGAACTCGGTTTGGTCACTTCGAGTTACTAGTCATGTCCTTTGGTCTCACAAATGCCCTAGTAGCCTTTATGGACTTGATGAATAGAGTGTTTAAGCAGTACTTGGACATGTTCATCATAGTCTTCATTGATGACATTCTTGACTATTCCCATAATGAAAATGATCATGCAGACCACCTCAGAATAGTATTGCAGACTCGTAGAGTCCACCAGTTGTTTGCTAAGTTCAGTAAGTGTGAATTTTGGCTAAGATCAGTAGATTTCCTTAGACATATTATTTTTTGTGATGGCATTAGAGTTGATTATCAAAAGACCAAAGTGGAGAGAAACTAGAGTAGACCCATTTCTCCATTAGACATCAGGAGTTTCTTGGATTTGGCTAGCTATTACTGGTGGTTTGTTGAAGGGTTTTCATCTATTGCATCCCCCATGTCCAGATTGACTCAGAAAAAAGTTAAGTTTCAGTGGTCAGATTCTTGTGAGAAGAATTTTCAGAAGTTTAAGACTCGACTCAACATAGCCCCAGTTTTGATGTTACCAGATGGTTCAGATGGGTTTGTTGTGTACTGTAATACTTCCAGAATTAGTTTGGGATGTGTTTTGATGCATAAGGGTAAGGTTGTGGCCTGTGACTCTAGATAACTTAAGCCCCATGAAAAGAATTACTCTATCCATGATCTTGAGTTAGCAGCTGTTGTGTTTACCTTAAAAGATTTGAAGGCACTATTTGTATGGGGTGCATGTTGATGTGTTCTCAGATCACAAAATCTTGTAGTATATGTTCTCGCAGAAGGATTTGAACCTGTATCGGAGAAGATGGTTAGAATTACTAAAAGACTATGACATGAGTGTTTTGTATCACCCGGGTAGACCAATGTAGTGGCAGACGCCCTTAGTAGGTTGTCCATGGGTAGTGTTTCTCACGTTGAGAATGGTAAGAATAAGTTAGTTGAGGAAGTTCACCAGCTTGCCAGATTAGGTATTCATTTGGTAGATTCAGCTGAGGGTAGCATTTAGGTACAGAGTAGTTCAGAGTCTTCTTTAGTTGCCTAGGTAAAAGAAAAGTAGGACAGGGATCCCAGTTTAGTTAAATCGAAAAAGTCAGTCAAAGATTAGAAAGTAGAGGTTTTCTCCCAAGGGGGATATGGTTTGTTGCATTGCCAGGGTTGACTGTGTGTGACGTGTGTTGATGAGTTGAGACAGCAAATTCTTGCATAAGTGCATGGCGCACATTACTCTATTCATCCAGGGGCCATGAAGATATACCGCGATTTATGGGAAATCTATTGGTTGAGTTGGAGGAAAAGGGATATTATAGAGTTTGTGGCTAAGTGCTCTACTTGTCAGAAAGTGAAGATTGAGAACAAGAAGCCCAGCGGGTCTATGCAGGAGTTCAGTATTTCCACTTGGAAGTGGGACAAAGTGAACATGAATTTTGTGACAGTTTTACCTTGTACTCATCGTCAGCAAGATTCGATTTGGTTCATTGTTCACAGGATGACCAAATCAACCTATTTCTTACCAGTCCATACTTCTTTTTCAGTCGAGGGCTATGCCAAGCTCTATATCAGAGAGTTGGTTAGGTTGCACAGTGTCCCATTATCCATCATTTCAGATAGAGGTATGCAGTTCACCTCCCACTTTTGGAAAGATTTTCAGAAGGGTCGTGGTACCCAAGTTCACCTCAGTACAGCCTTTCACCCTCAGACAGATGGTCAACCAGAAAGGGCCATTAATACCCTTAAGGATATGTTGAGAGCGTGTGTAGTTAACTTTAAGGGAAGTTGGGGTAACCACTTGCCTTTGATTAAGTTCGCTTATAATAACATCTATCATTCAAGTATTCAGATGGCTCCGTTTGAGGCCTTGTATAGAAGGAGATGTAGATCTTTGATTGGTTGGTTTGAAGTAAGTGATGTCATGGTAGTGGAGCTTGGATTGGTATTTGATGCCTTAGAGAAAGTATAGTTGATTAGAGAGAGGCTTAGGGCATTCCAGATCCGATAGAAGTCTTATGCAGATGTGAGAAGAAAAGACCTTGAGTTTGAGGTTAGCAATTTTATGTATTTGAAGATCTCTCCTATGAAGGGAGTAAAGAGGTTTGGAAAGAAAGGGAAACTCAGTCCCCATTATGTGGGCCCTTACAGAATTTTGAGTCATTTCGAAAAGGTCACTTATGAGTTTGAGTTGCCTGTACACTTAGCATCAGTACACCCAGTATTCTATATTTCTTTGTTAAAGAAGTGTATTGGTGACCCAACTGTAGTTATTCCCTTAGAAAGTGTAGACATTCAGAACATCCTTTCTTACAAAGAAATTAAAGTCGAGATCCTTGATCAACAAATTTGTAGACTAAGGAACAAAGAAGTTCCCCTAGTCAAGGTTCTTTGGCAGAATCAGTCCGTTGAGGGAGCCACTTGGGAAGCAAAAGTAGATATCCAAACCAAGTACCCTCATCTTTCCTCCACAAACTCAAACTCAGCTTAAGGTAACAATCTTCTTAGAATTTCTCTTTACCATACTTAGTTTCAGCTACATATTATTCTCATATAAGTCATGCATTCACAGAACCAGTCCATTCATGTGTCATGTTTCAGACTCAGACATGTAATCACATTTTCATCATGTATATTCAGCCAGTAACCAAATCCCCTAAGTGCTTTCAGTCTAACTAGTCTCATTCGAGGATGAATGTTTCCAAGGGAGAGATATTGTAATACCCCAAAAATCTAAACCAATGTTAGCGCCATGTTCGAAACTCATGCATAATACCTTTTAGTTCTTTGGGAATTTTACAAGTGAGTTTGATATATATTAAGGCCTCAAATAACTCCCAACTATTAGACGACTCAAAATAATCCTTACCGATTGAATTTTTGATAAATATATTGCTTTAGTCAACTTCAAATGAGCATATATTTTATTCTACTAAGAATTTTCCAACTCAATACCTACTAAATTATAGAAAATTGAATCAGCTTTCCAACGATATCAATTTCGCCTAAATCCGATACTCAAGTGAAAAGTTATGGCACTTTTAGTATGGAATAGTAGGCTAATTATAACACCCCGATTTTCTGAACCAGAATGCTACACGGTGATCATGACCCTAAAGGACCACAAGCTAATCCATGACTGATATCTGTACTTATATACTATATAATATTTCATAAAATGTGGAAAAATGAACATAAGAGGCCATAAGGTTCGAACTAAATAAACGTCTGATAACAAAATGTCTGAAAAAGGTATAACAATACCAAAACAAGTCATAAATATTGAAAATAATGAGATCTGAATATCTAATCTGACATCTAGTCTGAAAGCCTCTAACTGAACTGAATAAGGAGTTGAAGGAACATGTCTCCAACTAACTCCATCTAGCAACTGAATAGTAAATGTAGCAATAATCATATCGTCCTCGAATAAGAAGGACTCACTGCAAACTCTGAACACTGGAATACTACTGCTGATCTGGAGCTCGTGTCTCTGAACCTATGGTGTAATATAAGAGAAAGCACCATAGCGCAAATGCATCAGTACGTCTGAATGTACTGAGTATACGAGTAAGGTAGGCTAAATACAAAGGCTTATATGCATGAACAATGCTGACTAATATGAACGTGAGAATACATACATGCATACATAACTGTAACTAAACTCATGGAGATACTGACTACTGAGTCTGAATACTGACAATATGAGTGTACTGATACTGAGATACTGAATAGATGAACGACTATTTCTGACAGTTCGAATTATGAAGAACTGGTCTGACTGACTGTGTCTAATAGTTCTGAAAATAAATACTGGTAACGTTAGCTATGACAACTGATATATATGATATAACTGTAATGATCAGACTAATCAATATAACCGATACTGAGCGACTGTATCTGACAGTCTAAGTTTTGATGGAACTATCTGAGTTCCGTTCTACTTGGAGTAACTAAATCTGAGATCAGTCCTATCTAGCGGGTGATCATGAGTATACTGATAATAAGGATGATTTGACTTATTTTGAGATCAGTCCTATCTAGTGGGTGATCTTTAAATCTGATAATTCTGATACTATTTAACTATAGTTGAGATCAGTCCTGTCTAATGGGTGATCTTGAAATCTATTTATAATGATAAGCATTGACTGTATCTAACAGTACTGAATCTGTACTACTAAGCTAAGTTGACTGTGTCTGAAAGCCCTGATTCTGTAACTGAAACTATGGAATGTGTTCATCTAACTGACATGCCCCAAGCTAAGCTGACTGGGGTCCAATCTCTGCCCTGACTGGAAGGGTGTCAGTACCGCACCATTAGTACAGACATCTACTATGGATTCAGTCCTAATCTAGCGGGTGACTCCTGGGATCAGTCCTATACATATAAATATGCTAACGGGTGACCCCTGAGTATGTCAGTCCTAATCTAACGAGTGACATCTCGTACCTACGCTGGCAACGTAGTTCTGGAACTTAGGGGTTGCTTCTAGGGATCTCAGTCCTATTCTAGCGGGTGAGCCCCCATCCCTAGGTTCGCTTGCTGCTGAATCCTACTCCCATCTGAAAGACACTAAACTGAATATCTGGGCTGACCTAAATAACTTAACTGAACTAATTTGCTGAACTGGGCATTGTTTAGCGGAGCTGAAACTGAGTTTACTGGATTCCGATGACGGACGGAATATAATGAGTTCTGAGGACTGATAAAGAGTACTGAAGTTACTGAGATTTACTGTGATTACTAAGGTTAGTGAGCACTGAGATTACTGAGAATACTGAACTACTGAGATTACTGAGTTTTCCTGAGTTACATGACTAACTGATTTCTATAGATCATGGCTTGACTAAGAGTATCGTGAAAACATGACATGGCTCTAGGCGCACAACTATATTTTTCGGGTACAAGTACCCCCAGGACTCGATGGAAGGAAACTGACACACATGACTGACTTAATCATAAGAGTAGAGCCCATAATCCACAATATCATAAATAAAGGATTTCATACTAAGCATGGTACTCAACAATCTATTGCATGGAAGGGAATTTCATACAACATGTATATACTTGCATAGCTTTAATATCATTCTCATTACATATTACAACCACAATCCATAATATCATAACTTGGGGAATTTTATGAAGTACATGGGTATTCTACATCTTGTACATGAGTGGGTTTTGCAAGTAAGCATAGCATAATTCCATAAGACTAGTTCATAAGTAATCCAACAGTGTTCACAAGACACATTATCAACATGGATGACATTGAATCATATAGGCCTATCATGAATCCTTCACTTAGTGACAATTTAGCTATAATGCATGATTTCTAGACTCTTAGGTATTTTATCAAACACCTTACATGCATAACTTAGGCATAGGTGTAAATCATACAATTACTTATCATAAATAATCAAACTTACATGTTTTCAACTCATATGATGTCATACATTCATAATAACACATAAATATTTTATATTGGTATCATTCAACACATAAACATGACCAACAATCCATTCATAACATGAAAACCATAATATATAGTTTTAGAAATGGGTTCCTGAACTTCATGGACGAAAGGAGTCCATGAATGAACACACTCATACCTTAGAAAGGAAACCTTGATGATTTGCTGGAGAGTTCTTGGATTGGGAAATTTAATTCTTGATTATCTTGGAAAAAGGCTTGAATCTTGCTTTTGAGAGATGAGTTTGATGGAAACCCTAATCTTGTGATTGAGAGTATAAGAGAGGGTTTTTGAGATGCTTAACTGAAGAAAAATGGGAAAAATTATACCTCTTTAGCGTTATAAGTCGTGGAAGGTGAAGAAAAAGACCAAAATACCCTTATGAAATAATTTCCCAGTTGCTGAAAAATCATAGCTGACGACCTTCGTGATAGGGCATCACAAATGTGATAAGCTATCACGAATGTCGTCACTTAGGGGCTGGTTTCTGCCTAAGGATGACGACCTTCTTGATAGGGTGTCATAAATGTGATAAGCTATCATGAATGTCATCACTTAGGAGCTGGTTTCTGCCTAAGGCTGACGACCTTCGTGATAGGGCGTCACAAATGTGATAAGCTATCATGAATGTCGTCACACTGTTTCCAGCCTGACATGCTGGAGTAAAATAGGCATAACTCTTTTCTCCGATATCTAATTTAGTAGAAATTAGTATCGTTAGAAATCTAATTCAATTATATATCTATTGATAGGTCATGAGCTCAAAAACTCCAAGTATAATGAGAGATATACTCGTTTGAAGTTGACTATACCAATATCCTTCTCAAGAATTCAATCGGTAAGGAATATTTTGATTTTTCTGATAGCTGGGAGTTATTTGAAGCTTTAATATACATCTAACTTACTCATAAAACTATAAAAGAACCATGATGTACTATGCATGAGCTTGTTACATGGCTCTAATAGTGGTTTGGATTTTTTGGGGTATTACACTAATGCGATAAGGCCGCATCGCGATGATGGTCGAAATCACGTTTATCATTTTTCAGTGTGTCTCCGCGATAAGCACCGCGTCGCGCCAAGGGGAATTTTTGCGTTTGTCATTTTTTAGCAAAGTACCGCATCGCGCCAAGGTTCCAGTTCTGGATTGTCCATTTTTCAGTGGTGCAATGCGATAACACCGCGTCGCGCCATTGGGCAAAATGGGAATTGTCAGTTTTCTAGTGTCGTAATGCGATAGCACCGCATTGCTTCAGAGCCAAAAATTAGGATTTCCAGCCCTCGACTTATTTTTTCAGGGACCGTTTGGTCATTTCCCCAAGCCCCATATTCGTCCAAAACACGTACTTGAAACCCTAAAGAGGTATCATGAGCCCTATTACTCACAAATCCTCTTCAAGAAATTAATCATCTCTCAATAAAAAACCCCTATCCTTCAAGATTTAAGATCAAGTCTAGAGAATTCACCATCAATTCTCACAAATTCATAAATCAAGGTATGTTTGGTGTTCATCCTTGGGTTCCTTCCATCCATAGAGTTCAAGAATCTTCTTTGAGAATTTAAATTATGAATTTTATCCTTAAATTGAATTGTATTCATGTACGTGTTGATTTTATGGGTTCTAAACTAAGAAGATTATGAATTTCAAGTAAATAAACTAGCATGTGTGTTGATTTATGTACTCCCCATGTCATAATCGATGAATTTTGAGTTGAATGTTGTATTCATGATATCCTCATGTTATTCTTACTTATGTACAAGAACCATGCTCCCCAAGTGTTTGACAAAATGTCTATGTGAATAAATTGTGCATGAATCCTAATTATGATGCTTTTAAACTTGTGATATAGTTCTATTATTTATGCTATCGAGTCCTAGGGGTATTGTATACCCAAAATTAGCTGATTACTTAGTTTCCAGTCATAATAGAATGATTATGTAGTATCCCGAACAGTAGCATTCGGTCAGTTAATAGAATCAGCATGAATTCAGTCAAGCTTAGTACAGTCTAGTAGTCAGTGTCGGTTCAGTTGGAAGTAAGATTCAGCACCGAGCGAACCCAGGGAAGGGGCATTCCTTCTAATATAGGGTTTTACCCTTAGTAGCAGTCCCTGAGTTACAGAACTACGTAGCTAGCATAGGGTAAATCGTTTTCCTACCAAAGTAGGATTGACGTAACCATATACATCTCATGAGTCTTCTTGCCAGATTAAGATTGACCCAGCCAGTGTTAGTAACCCATGGCACGGTGCTAACACCCTTCCAACTGGGGTCTCATTAGCCAAAGAAGACCCTGGCCAATCCACGTGGCCTGCTTGACGAACGTCAGCGACGGAGACATCGTAAATTATTCCGCGGGCATCGCGATAAGTCCTCTGTCCTACTACAGGTGTTGCGACAGCTTTTACCAAGTCTGAATGATTGTCGACCACTAAATTCGCTGGTTTCTAATATTCACCCCGGCCCATAAGCATAAATCCTCGACACAAAATATAATTCTAAAGTACTCCAAAGACTCAACAGATTGGACCCCAAACCAGTCTATAAACAGGATATATCAGTTTAATAATAACTCTCACAGTCTCAGTTCCAGTATTCAGTATTCGGCATTTAGTATAGAACTCAATTCAGCTCTACATGATCATAACTTACAGTTATCAGAACTCAGTTATTAGAAACTCAGTACTTCAGTTTCAGTATAATTCAGACAGATGTTATATACTTGATGTTACATGTTCATTATCTTCAGTAGTCTCAGTCTTGCAAATACTCTCATCCAGTCACTTCACGATATTTAGTTGTTATTATTACTCATGAACATGAACCCATGCATATGTAACGACATGATTTTCTGGAACCTAAATGTCACACGGTGCTCATGATCTCAAAAGACCACAAGCCAACCCTCTACTGATATCTGTACCTGAATACTGCATTATATAGATAATAAATGTGGAAACTAGCCATAAGGTTCAAAATATCTAAAAATACTCAAAATTAAAAATTGAATATTGATACATCTATCTGAAAATCCTCTAAACTGTCTGAACTATGGAATTGATGGAATATGTCCCCAAATAACTCTGTCTACTGAAAATAAACAAAATCTAATACAAAAATGATAAAAGGATCATCCTCGAATGAAGAGAACTCACTACTACGTCTACTGCTGCTGAATGGGACTGAATTACTAAGGGTACTCAGGATCTTGTGCCTCTGAACCTATTATATCAAATAAAACACCATGGCGCAAATGCGTCCATACAGGAATGTACCGAGCATGTAGATGACGTAAGGCTAAATGTAAGGACTTATGCATAAATAATTACTTAACTGAATAATCATGAGAATACTGAATGAGAACACATGCATGAATGCACAAACCATAATCACAATTATCACGACTTTGAGTATTGAAACTCGGGTACTGCATTACTGATATCTGAACTCACTACTAATATTGAGATATTGAACAACTAAATCATCTAATACTGATAAATGAGTACTGAGGTGAGATAAGTCTTATCTAGCGAGTGATCTCAGAATCTGAGGATACTGAAGCTGATTATCTAAATATACTAACATCAATGACTAAATTCAGAGCTTTCTACTGTCAACTAACTGCATCAGAGATCATACCTCTCTAACGGATGATTCCAGAGTCTACTATCAAACCTCTCTAATGGATGATTCCAGAGTCTACTATCAATGATAAGAAATGATCATGTCTGAATCTGACAACAAGAATACTCAACTAAATCTGAGACTGAGATCAAGCCTATCTGACAGGTGATGTCTAGATCTGATAACATAAATACTTAACTGAATCTGATACTGAGATCAAGCCTATCTAGTGGGTAATCTCTGGATCTGATAATGAGATTACTCAACTGAATCTGAGACTAAGATCAAGCCTATCTGACGGGTGATCCCGGGATCTGATAATGAGATTACTCAACTGAATATGAGACTGATATCAAGCCTATCTGATAGGTGATCTCGGGATCTAATAATGAGATTACTCAATTAAATATGAGACTGAGATCAAGCCTATCTGATGGGTGATCTCGGGATCTGATAATGAGATTACTCAAATGAATATGAGACTAATACCAAGCCTATCTGACGGGTGATCTCTAGATCTGATACTGAATAACTGTATATGAGACCAAGCCTATCTAATGGGTGGTCCATGAATCAATAGAACTATCTGAGTTCCTCACTAAGATAGATGACTGTATCTAAAAGTCCTAATTTCTAAAGATTGATACTAAAACTGTAACTGTAGGAAATAGTTACTTAATCGATATGCCCCGAATCTCAACTGATAGGGTCCAACCTATAACCCCAGCTAGAAGTGTGTCAATATCATGCCACGGGTATAGACCTCTCTGGTCAAGCCTATCTGACGAGTGACCCTCACAGAAAGTCAAGTCTAAGGTAATATAATAAACAAGCCTATCTGACGGGTGGCTAGCCTTTCCTGACAGGTAAGTCCTGCATCCTGCGCTGGCTACATAGTTCTAGAGTTCAGAGATTGCTCCTAACGACTCTGCCTCTCTGACGGGGAGCCTTCATCCCTGCCCTCACTCGGTGCTATCTCCTACTCCCAACTAAATGACTCTAAACTAATTTTTAACTGAGAACAAACTAAGATGAATCTAATACTGATCATGTTTCTCAATTATCTGACTAAGTTAAGCTGAATTCACTTGGTTTTGT
Source organism: Capsicum annuum (assembly GCF_002878395.1). Lineage (NCBI taxonomy): Eukaryota > Viridiplantae > Streptophyta > Magnoliopsida > Solanales > Solanaceae > Capsicum > Capsicum annuum. The sequence continues at coordinate 62,172,843 of NC_061115.1, forward strand.
ATCTGACGGAATACTACTGAATCTCGTTATCTGACTGAACGACACTGAGCTCAGGATAGATTACTGGAATACTACTGAGGACTGAACTGAACACTTGAATACTACTAGATCTGGGTTGAGTATAGAATTGAGGCCAGATTACTAGCAGTACTGAGATTACGGCGATTACAAAGATTACTGAGATTTCTTAAGTTTTGTATCTGTCTAAGAATACAGAGTTCTATAACTCGCTAAGTTTTGAGAATCATGGCTCGACTGAAATTATCATGAAAACTGACACGAGCTCTAGACAGCAGCTAAATTGTAAGGTATAAATACCCCCAGTTCTCGATAACATAAAAGTAAAACATAACCATTCTTGAATAATCAAGACCATGGACAATCATTCACCATCACAATCACTAAGGAATCACTTCAAGCATCTAGGAATCCTAAACATGTAAACATAGGGGCACATGCTATTGGATCATTCTCCATTCAACAAGGCCTTGCATCAAGCACTTCGTACATACTTAAGTCTTGACATATACCGGAGAACACATAATTAGGGAACTTCATGCTATCACGTTACAATTCATTCATCAAACACTTAGCATGTATTAAAGTCTTAACATGTATCAAAGAGCACATAATTGGGGAATTTCATGCTATCATGCCACAATTCATTCACTAAGACTTTTCAACAAACACTTGGCATGCATGGGCTTACACACAATTGGGGATTTCTAGTCAACATGCTATAATGGCTCTAATTCATTCACATAAGCATTTTATCAAGTTTATGGGGAGCATGCTTTGCTTATTCAATAATTTCTACACTTAATTGACATGAACACACCACTTAACAAGCAACTTGAAGAGGGTTTATCATAAACATCACATGAATACCACATACTAGGGTCAAAGCTTGAAAACCTTGTAAACAAATATGAATCACAACTCAATAATAGCATGAACATCAATTTCAACTCACATGAATCATGAAAACTCATAAACATAAAAGCTTTGAAATTTAAAAGATGGTTCTTGAGCCTCTTGGATGAAAGGGACCCAAGAATCAACATCTACATACCTCAGAGAAACTCTTTCTTGAAAGCTCTTAGAGAGATTCTTGATTCTTGATTTCCCTTGATTTTTCTTGAAGAAGAAGGAAGGGTTTTGACTTTGTAGAAACCCTAGTTTTTTATGTTGAAGAGAACTGAGAGAAAACAATGATATTTTGGATGAAATGAGGCCAAATCTCGTGTTAAGGAATATATATAGGGTTGGAAAAAGACCATTTTCGCCCTCAGAATTAAACTAAAAAATATCGATTTTACATGCTGGCGCAACGAGCCACAACTGCACCAGATCACTGGAAATTGGACAATCGGGAAACTGCTTGATGGCGCGATGCAGTGGAAATCGCGTTGCCATCTTTGTTGCAAACTGAAAAGGCACCGTGACGCGGTGGAATCGCGTTGGTGCACTGGAAATTGATAATTCTGAAATTAAGCCTTGGCGCGACGCGCCATAATCACGGAGGCTCACTGGATTTTGACGATTGCCATTTTAGCTGGCACACTCTCTCACTAAAATGGCTCTAACTCTTCGCCCGACTGTCAGATTTGGGCAAATTTGGTATTGATGAAAAGCTTATTCAATTCTCTACTTGACAAAAAGTCGATATTGGAGAAATTCTACATGGTTCAAAATACTTCTCACTAGGAAAGACACTTCTCAACCTTTTAAGGATGGATTACCACTTCACTGAACACGCTCTAAGGTTCAGACTACGAGAGAATTTTGCGGGGTCTTACAGCATATTAGCCTAACCTCACCTAGTATACCAGTATATTTAAAGTACTGACGCATACTCTCTCTTTGTGCTATGATGTCTCATATCATAGGTTCAGACGCTCGGGTTCCTGACCATACTTAGCCAGATCAATCGATTAGCGGTAGTTACAGTAGTGAGTCCTCATCCGTCAAGGATGCGATAGTTATTTTTTCTTTGCATTATTTCAGTATTTCGGTTATTTTAGACAACAGTTGTGAGTTAGTTAGGGTCTCCCATCAACTCTTTTATTTCAGATGTTTAGAGGCTTTCAGACATTATCAGTTAGCAGTTATCTACAGATGTACTCAGTATTGATTCAGTTTTATGAACCTTATGGCATTTTCAATTTTAATACGTTTTCATTATTATTACTCAGTACTCACAGTAGGTACCAGTCATGGATTACTTCGTGGTCCTTTGGGATCATAAGCACCGTGTGACACCCAGGATGTAGTCTCAGGGCATTACAGAAATCTACCAAGGTACACACTATTTTGCTCCGTAATTTACCATCAAAATCTCTATCAAAATTCACGAATTACACATAAAGCATCATGACTTAGAAAATCACACTACTCATTGTAAAATCAAAGAATATATAATCAAATTCATGCATTTCATATCAAGTTGAGAATCAAATTAAATTAAAGTTCTATTGTGAAAAAATAAAACAATCAAAATTCCTCTTCCGACCAATAACAAAACTATTTCTCCCATAACCAAATCTAAAACTTGCAAAGAAAGCAAAAAAGTTTCAAAGCAAAGAAAGCTTAATTGCTTCGTCTCTTTCTGCAGCACGATTTTACGTCCAACTATATATTTGGCAAAAGCAAATAACTCCAGCATCTAATAAAAAGATTTGCCACCTCCCCTATTTATATATAAACATTTGAAATTACCAATTTTTCAAGAGAATAATTTGCTAAACTAAAACATGCAGCATTAGCAGCACTCTTGCAACCCTACACCCCTACACTTCCTGTAATATCAAAAAAAGTTGTACAACCTCAACTCCCATATATCTATTGATATCCATGACCTTTCTATTAGTGTTGCTACGGGAAGTAATATAACATCTAATTAATGCCTTCATCATTCTTGGCTTCAGATTTCCTCTGTAAAATACTCTTGTATTATCAACCTCACGATATTTTTCGTTTATTTTTTGCTTGTTTAAACACTCTTTTAAGTTTGCGAAGCAAGGACCAAAAAGAAACCAATCAGTCCGTGTGAGACCATGATTGAGGGACAAAGCCATGTTTCTAGCAAGAAGATTGATTTTATTTGTCATGAATTCTAGACTTAAAAACACCTAAAAAAAATTGTTCCTCTATTATTAAAAATAGACATATAATTATTTTCCTACAATTTTGACTTCTTCCTATATACATGTTTTAGGTTTTAAATTTTTTATTTCTTGTGATTTTCTTAAAGCGGAGCCTTTTAATAAAGGATAAAAAGTTCAAACATCAACCATTTATAAGAGATTAGAGATTGGAGATCAGAGATCAGAGATCAGAGATTAGAGATTAGAGATTGGATTTGGAGATTAGAGATTAGAAACACTTTTAATATATTAGAGATTAGAAATAAAGATTAGTTTTAATATATTAGAAATTAGAGATAGAGATAAAAGATTGGAGATAGAGAGTAGAGAGTAGATATTAGAGATATTTAAAAGGGTATGTTATTAATTACTTAATAAAGTTAACATATTTATCTTTAAAATTACCTATGGTGTAGAAAATCTATTACACTAACGGTACACAAAATTTAAACTCATTAGCGTTTATGGTTGAATCGATTTCTCATATTTTTAATTTTTGGATGAAAATAAATTTTTTTTTTTAATAAAGTTGATTGATGAAATCCAGTTGCTACTTCGCAACACTTGAATTTTGTGATGAAACCTAGGTACTGTCTTTTCGAAACGCTTTTTTTCTTGATGAAAATTATATCAATTGTTGCATTTCTAAAGCTCGCATCTCTTTTTAGCGTGTTTTATTTAATTATTGTAGGTTCAATATACGTTGAAAGTTTCTTCGGCTATAAGGGAATTTTAATTTGGTGGTTTATGGATCATTATATTGATAATCAAATCAAAAAATTAACAAATTGGACTAGAAGCCCAGTCCGCAAAATCCGAAGTAAAAACAGAGAAGGAAAAATTACATAACACCTCAACTTATCGTTACTAAACTACATAAAATCACTTTCCTTCTATTAATTACCTAAGTCTCTTATCTTTTAAAAATAACCGGATACATCCACAAATTCATAAATTTTTGAATACCTAATTTTAATTATATATCTCTGTATGGTCTAGTTAATGTATTACGTAGCTTGATCAAATAGTTTCAAATATAAATGTATCTCGGTAATCAAAATTATGTATCTCAACTTCAGAATTACGTATACTGTTGCTAAGTAAGTATCCGAGCAATAATGGAGTACTTAACTGTTACATTCTTAAGTTCAAAATTTATGTATCTCAACTTCAAAATTATGTATCGAAAATTTACAAATAAGAGATTATTTGTAATTTAGCAAAGAGTAGGGATGGAAATAAATTAGAGGTAAACTTGTTGGGATTTATGCAAATTTTACAAAAGAGAAGGGTCAAGTCTAAGACAGCGACCCAACGAACCCGCAATCAAAATGAGTCCTCCATTTATTTAAAATATCAAAGTATGTTATGTATATTAAATAATCCCAAAATAGGCTAAACTCACATATTTTGTGATTTTTAGCCTTTTTTAACAGAACGATTGACAAAAAATGTGAATTACTCATTCCTATATTATAAAGCTCACATAATATATGAATTTTCTATTTTTCTTTTATAAATCTCACATAATACCTGAGTTATCTATTTTTATTTTATAAAGCTTATTAATTATGTGACTATAGAAAGTCTTCCCCACTCCCTAGATAGAACCCTTCCTTACATTCAAAATGCAAATATACAAGACATCCGGCATGTTTATCCGACGGATATCTATGAATCAACAACCATCAACAATTACGTAGTTGCAACAAGTGATGCATAATCACAATAATTAAAGTAAAAATCCCACAAAGGTCTACGAAAGATAAAATGCATACAGACCTTACCTCAACTTTCTTGAAAAATTCAACAACAATAACATACTTGGAAAGTTCAATAATGAACAAAAACATATTCGTATGTGGGCAGATGAAAATGAAATACCAACTACAGGGATGACCATGTTAAGTAACATCATTCAAATACAAGGCACTCTCCACTCGGTGTGTTTAATCAAATATCTACGTATCAACAATCACGTAGCTGCAACGAGTGGTCCTTAATCACAAGGAACAAAGTAAAACTAAAATCAATACAACCACAATAACTACCAAAAGTTATACGGATGTATATTATGAGGGTTGTATCTAGTTTACAATAGTACCATGTGTATGCAATGCTTTTACATGAACTCGAAAAGAACAATCATTGAAGAAAGTAATGTAATAAAATTAGTAATGAAAAATCCAAACAACAATTACAACATCATTCACTAAACAAACAATTTGAACCAATAATTGTAACAAAAATTTCAGAAAATTTCCTCAATTTGAACCGTAACAATTTCTCGATTTTCAAGCACTGAACTACAATCATGTGGTACCACTGATTGAAAATTGACTAAAATTTGTATTGAGGGAAGGTAGAGAGAGATTTTCAAATCAGACTTCAAGTTGGTGTGCGTCGTGTTAAGAAGGCAGAGACTGCCCAAGGCTTCGCCCTAATTCCCATCTAAGGTTAAATAAGATTAATTAGTCTCGCTAAATTCGTTCTCGAATGATTCATTAACGAAATGTGGCCTAGATGTATGAAAATTTCTTGTGATTTCCCTTCTTTCTTCGACGAAGGCATACACATATCGATAGGGAACCCAAAAAAGAGCTAGGAAAAGGAAAGCGACACCAACACTTAATAGCTCCATGTCTTATTCTTGAGCGAAAAGTACGCTCAGCCCTTGATACCTCTCTATTTCTTAATCCTTGTGGAGATCAATGTGGGAAATCAAAGTGGAAAATTTTTAGGATTTTGTTGTTTCTTTAAGGAGAATCGGGTAAAGAAAAATTGGGGGAGGGGACCGAGATAGAAAAAGGCAAGAGTTTTTTATATCAGATGCAAAGCTCACATATTTAATGTGTTTTATAAAATAAAAATAGATAACTCACATATTATGTGAGCTTTATAAAATAAAAATAGATAACTCAAATATATTTTGACCTTATAAAATAAAAATGGATAACTCGCATTTTTTATGAGTGTTATACCTTTTGTAAAAGTTGACGTCGTTACCAGACGTTCTGTGAAAAAAGACTAAAATTTTGTGCCCTTACATACTTTGTTATTTTAAATTGATAAAGGGCTCATTTTGATCGTGGATTTGATTTAGGAACACTCTTAAATTTGCGAAGCAAGGACCAAAAAGAAGTCAATCAGTCCGTGTGAGATCATGATTGAAGGACAAAGCCATGTTTCTAGCGAGAAGACCCGAATTTATTTGTCAAGAATTCTAGACTTAAAAGAATTCTTTATCACTAAAGAAAATTAATTGTTCCTCTATTATTAAAAATAGACATATAATTATTTTCTACAATTTAAACTTCTTCCTAAATGTTTTAGGTTTTAAATTTTTTATTTCTTATTAATTTATTAAGAAAAAAGGTAAAAAAAATAATTTTGTCTAAAGCAAAGTATTTTAATGAAGGACAAAAAGTTCAAATAACATCTTCTTTCACACTTATAATATATCAGAGATAGGGATTAGAGATAGAGATAGATATTGAAAATTAGAGATAATAAATAGAGGTTAGAGATTAGAGATAGAGATTAGAATATTTAAAAACGTATGTTATTAATTATTTAATAAAGTTATGATGTTTATCTTCAAAATTACCTGATGATGTAGAAAATCTATTACACTAACGATACACAAAATTTAAACTCATTAAGTTTAACGGTTGAATCAATTTCCATATTTTTATTTTTTGGATGAAAATAAATTCTTTTTTTATGAAGTTGATTGATGAAATCCTTTTGCTGCTTCGCAATATTTTGTGATGAAACCTAGGTATTATTTTTTCGAAGCGCTATTTTTTTATTAATGAAAATTAAATCAATTGTTGCATTTCTACAGGGCGCATCTCTTTTTAGCATATTTTAGTAAACTAGTTTGGTGTACGTGCTTTGCACGTGTATATAACGTTAATAATAATAAACGGATGAAAAAAATAAATTATTATGTTCATTATATTCTTAAGTACAAAACTTCTAAAATATAATACAAATAGAAAAAAATGATTAAGTACCTTCTCTTTTCTTTTTGGTAAATAAAGAATTTTATTTCACCAAGTAATAGTTACATAACTAGGCAAAGATGACCACTTGCCTCTCAAAGAAACGTAAAAACTAACAGAAAACTCAGCAAGACTCACGCTAACATCCCTATGGAGTCGCCACTGTATGCTTTCTAACATGAGAATAGCTATTCTAAGTACCTAATAATATCAAAACAGCAACTAATCAAGGCATAGAATTTAGTTTCGTCAAGTGTGTAGTCCATTTCTTGTACTGGCTTCCACGGATATGTATGTGCATAGCTATTTCCTTGCAAACACTATCAGGAACGAAGCTTCCTTTCTGGAATCTAACTTGGTTTCTTTCTCTCCATACTATAGTGATGATCATAGCAAACATACAGCAAAGGATAGCACCTTTCCCTGATCTTTCCTTTGCCCATCTAATAATCCAATCTACTTCTTGCTGCCAAGTCCCTATGGCTCTATGAATTCCCATCCATGTAAGTAATTTACACCACAAACCCCTTGTAATTGGATAGTCAAAATACAAGTGTTCATGTGTTTCTAGAATTACGACAGAATGCACAAGCCATATCAACACTAATCCCAAACTTTGCTAGCCGATCAACTGTAGCTAATCTTTTTAACAATGCAAGCCATAGGATGAAGTTGTGCCTCAGGTGGATGCTTAAGTGAAGTACTATACTCTTCCAGAAAACTTTTGGTATATCAGGTAGCATGGCTAGGTACAAATTTTTGATGGAAAATCTGTCCTTCACAATCAATTGACTTAGTCTTTCTTGAAGATTACCTTGCAATCCAGGTGTTAGCATGATAGCCTTCCTTGATTCGATCACTTTTCTCACAACCCAAGTAGCATTCCTTGGGATGCAACAATTCTTCACTGTAGCATCTTTGATATAGTAGGCATATACCCACCTTATCCACATACTATCAGCTTCTGTAGCTAGGGCCCATAGTTGTTTTGCAACAGCTGCTTTATTCCAGTTGTAGATATGCAGGATATTTAGCCCTCCTGCTGCCTTTGGCATACAAAGTCTCTCCCAGGAGACTAGTGCTCTCTTTGAAGGGCCTATTTTACCTGTTCATTAGAAGATTCTACAATGAAAGTTTATGAGCTTCATAATCCTTTTTGGGAGAATAAAGATCTGATCCCAATAAGTCTGAATGCCAAAAATAATAGATTTAATCAGCTGAAGCCTACCTGCATAAGATAGCAGTTTTGTTGACCAACATTTTATCCTTTTAAGAATTTTATCTATTAAGGGGTAGCACTGGTCAACAGTTAGTTTCCTGGAAGATAGGGGTACTCCCAAGTATTTGAAAGGTAGGGAACCTTCAGTGTAGCCCAGAGTCTGCAATATTTGTCGTTTCTCTGTGTCCTTGACACCTGACATATAAATGAAACTCTTGTCTTGGTTGGCTTGTAGTCCTGAAGCCGTAGAGAACTTGTTAAAAACTTGTTGTAGTAGTGCTATGGATGCAGTGTTTGCTTTATAAAACATTAATAGATCATCTGCTAAACAGATATATATTTCAATTTCCACCATATGTTTTCAAATGCGTTTGATTGAAAATTATAAATATTTATACCTATGAATATAGGAATACATTTCAATTGGCTAAGAAAAATTGAAATGGGAATACGTATTTTCAAATGGCTAAGGAAAATTGGCAAACACTTTTCAATGAATATGTGAATTAATTGTAATTAAACTCCTTCACAATAATCAATGTATTGAAAATATAATAGAAGAATATATTTAGTTTTTAAGGTAAAAGGGCAAAAATGTCCAAGAAAAAACTGATTTATAGTGTGAATAAAACTTTTTATTATTATGAATAAATTATGGTCAAATTTTATGGCCAAAAGGATTTTTCCAATACGAAATATATGAAAGATGATTTGGCCAAAGCCAAATATGGGAATATCTATATAAAAAATTCCTCAAAGTCGACCAACATTTATACAAAATAATAAACTAATACAGATATTACGATAATACGATTAAAACTAACTTTTACCTAAAAAAAATTCAAAATCGACCCACATTCATCTAGCATTTGTAAATTAAAATAAAATAATAAGATAATAAAGATACTAAAACAATACATTTAAATCTAACCTTTACACAAGAAATTCTTCAAAGTTAACCGACATTCATCTACGACCTGTAAATTATAAAAAAAATATATAATAGTAATCACAAAGCTTCGATTTTGATCCAACTAATTCTTGTTTGAGCAAAAATTTTGATCCTAAAGAATGATTTTGAATGACAACAAAGAAGATATATGTATATGCACACATGTTGAATTCTATTATGCTGACAAAAATAGTGAAGCAGTTGAGTTAGAAAATCAAGCACCCACCAATGCAATCGAATCAAGTTAAATGAGCATCAATCATATTCACCCAATAGGCAAATCTTTTGACCATAATTTACTCCTGATTAATCTAGATTAATGGAGAAAGTAAATTATTTTAATAGCAAAAGCTCAAAAAGAAATTGATTAAAGAAAGTTCAAGAAACAATCCAAAATCACAAATGGTGATAATTAAAAAATTGAAAGCTAAAAAAAAAAAGAAAGAAAGAAGAAACGTGTTTAACGGGAAAGGTTTAAATATTTTAGTAGAATTGCCAAGAAAATAATAAAGGGAGGAGAGAACATGAATATTAATTAATTCTCCTACCATATATTTTAGGAGTCCCAGATATTTTAGAAAGTCTAGTAGAAAGGAAAATATTAATTAATTCTTCTACCATATATTTTAGAAGTCCCATATATTCTAGAAAGTCTAGTTAATATAATAAAAAATAATTAAATACTTAATTAAAAAAATAGTGAAAATCTAGACATACAATCGAATCAAGTTAGATGAACATCAATCATATTCACCCAATAAGCAAACCTTTTGACCATAATTTACTCCTACATAATTAATCTAGATTAATGGGGAAAGTAAATTATTTTAATATCAAAAACTCAAAAAGAAACCGGTTAAAGAAAGTTCAAGAAACAAACCAAAATCACAAATGGTGATAGTTAAAAAATTGAAAGCTAAAAAAAAAAAAAAAACGTGTTTAACGGGAAAGGTTTAAATATTTTAATAGAAACTACCAAAAAAAAATAATAAAGGACAAGATAATATGAATATTAATTAATTTTTCAACCATATATTTTAGGAAGTCTAGCAGAAATAAAATTATTAATTAATTCTTCTAACATATATTTTAGAAGTTCCATATATTCTAGGAAGTCTAGTTAATATAATATAAAATAATTAAATAATAAATTAAAAAATAGTAAAAAGATAATTTTGTCTAAAGAAGAGTATTTTAATGAAGGGTAAAAAGTTCAAATCATTTTTCTAAGGGCTTCACAATTTTAATATATTATATAGATATATAGATATATAATTTTTAATTATTTAAATTTAAATGATTTACCTATTGCGGAGATTTTTAATAAAGTGTAAGAGTTCAAATCACTTTTCAAAAATCTTTCGCATTATAATATAATAATGTAAACATAAACATATACACATATATGTTTTACCAACAGAAGTTTCAAGTAGTTGATATATCATTATTTTTGTGTTTGTCATATAGTACCTCTTTCCCTTGTTGTCACAGGCTAAGAGAGACACATCAATTTGAATCATATTTGTGTTATGATTTTTTTTATATTTAAAATATTTTTTTTATTTTTAAAGTTAAATTCTTACAAAATCATTGATTGCATTCTTATTACATACTTAAAACATTTAAAAATCAGGTACTTTTTAAATTTTTCTTATTCTAATAGTTTTATATTTATTTTTAGATTTTTCCAATCTTCTTAAAATCAAATTTAGTTGATTTAGAATTTTAAACTAATGAAAAAAAGTATCAGTTGTCATTAATTTTGATGACTTCTAATAAGGAAAGGTTTTACTGTAAATATATTTAATTAATTTTCAACTCTTAAATTAGGAAAAAATATTAAAATTCTGATGATTTCTAATAAGAAAAGTTTTGCCATAAATATATTTAATTAATTTTTAACTCTTAAATATTAGAAAAAAATAGTGAATACTATATAATGTTTAATGTTTGTTTTACTTTTATCTTTTAATCATTGACTTATTTTTTTTATTTAAAAATTAGCAATTTAAAATTTAAAATAGGCTTAAATCTAACATTTTCTCGTAGCAACTATCTAGCAAACAAATCTCTCATAAATCCTAATTTTCTAAAACTTTCTATTTTTGTTTAAAATGTAAAAGTGCATCAAATTCAATAATATTAAATTTTTAAAGAACTACATGTCAAACTTTGGCCCTATTTGTTATTATGTTTAAATATAAAGGTGCGCCCGTCAAGCTCAAATCCTGAATTCGCCCCTGTTCCAACTCCCTACCCCGTCTCCCACACTCCTAAGAGTGGAGCATATTGTAGATAAGTTCGATAAAATTCAGGAACTTAAGTTTAGATTTTATACATATGTTTAAAATTCATAAATTAAAAATTTCACCTCCAACGTCAGCTTCCATGCGACAAAAGGAAAAAAAGAAGACTATTTTTAGGACCATGCGTGTATTAATTCTAGTCTAGTCTAAAATAAGGGAAAAGGCATCGTTTCCACCCCAAACTATACAAGAAAAGTTTAATCCACACCTAAACTATATAAGTGACCTATTACACACCTTAACTATAAAAAAGTGATACTTTTTACACCCTGTCAAACATTACACCACTTGAATGTGGTGTGGTGTTTTACACGCCCTGCCACGTCAGCACCATGTCAGCATAATTCAAAAAATTAAGGAAAAAGGCATCGCTTTCACCCTAAATTATAGTTGAAAAGTCGAATCCACACCTAAACTATATAAATGACCTATTACACACCCTAACTATAAAAAAGTGATATTTTTTACACTCTGTCAGGCATTACACCACTTGTGTGCTGTTTTACACACGCTGCCACGTCAACATAATCCGAAAAAATAATAAATTTATTATTTTCATAATTTTTTCTTTTTTCTTTTTAATTTAATTTTTTTCCTTTTTCTTCAATGTCTAAATCCTCCATTTTTGTCAATGTCCAAAACCTCCATTACACCATATTCACCACCATAAACTTTATCCCACCAATAAAATTACCATAACAATTAATTTCTTCTAACATTTTTCTTCATCCGTAACCCATCGTCTTTTCTTAACAGAAAAAAAAAATTCAGCTATAATGGGCATTATTGTTTCAAAAACTGGTCACTCGACTGTTGGCCTCTGTGTTTTAAATGGTAATACCAACACATTTCCGTACTTTTTTTATTTGTTTTTTAGCTATAATTAAAAAAAAAACTAATATGGTAGCAAGCTACATTTTTGGATGGATTAATAATTAACAGATAGAGAGGAGAAAGTCAACGATGAATCCAACTTTTTCGATGAGAATTCACCGAAAAACATCCTTGCTACAAAATTTTATATTTTTTATTATAAAAATTGGTTTTGCCCATTTAAACATCAAATACAATTTGATTTTGTTCATTGTGAAATTGACATTGATTCGATAAAGGTGGAGGATGAATTGTGTTATTTAGGGATGGGGTTGGAATTTGGAGGTGGGGTGATGAAGAAATTGTGTTGGTTGGGGTAGGGGTGATGAAGAAGAAGAAGATGATTTGGGGTTGGGTTGGAATTTCAGGTTAGGGGTGATGAAGAAGATGATGGTTTGGGGGTGGGGGTAGGGAGATGGATGCTGGGGGTTGGGGGAGGAGTATTTTAATTTTTTAAATTTTTTTTTGCATTAATTTTTAATTTAAACGCATCAATTTTTATTTAAATAATTATGTATTTTTCACGTCAGATCTAGAAAGTAAAAAGTATCACTTTTTTATAGTTAAGGTGTGTAATTGGTCACTTATATAGTTTAGGTGTGGATTCGACTTTTTGACTATAGTTTGGGGTGAAAACGATGTCTTTTCCCTAAATGTTTTTAGCCGTTTACTTTTGTTATTTAATAGGTTGGACGCGCCTAAAATAAGTGTAACATACGCGCCTTAGAATGGGGGTCGCGGGAGGTAATAATATCACTTTTATATAGTTAAGGTGTGTAATAGGCCACTTATATAGTTTAGGTGTAGCTTCGACTTTTCTTGTATAGTATGGGATGGAAATGATACCTTTTCCCCTAAAATAATAAAGCAAAGTAGCTTTTTGTAGTTGACTTGACTGTTGACAAAAGTAAAACATTTTTCTTTTTCTCTTCACATATTCACTTTAGTTGAATGGTTCTTTGCCCCCCTTTTCAGGTTTAACCCAATGACAATAGGGATAGAAAAAAATCTTTACTTTTATATCTCAAATTCAAAAATACAATTTTTTTTCTTTTTGCCACAATGGATCATAACTATAAATATATACTTTAATGTTTATTGGTGTTAGACATAGTAAGAAATTACTCTATTACTCTCCATTCCAATTTGTATAATAATATTTAATTTTATACATAATTTTTAGTACATTTAACTTGTAATCTGTAATACCTCGATCGTTTCTTAAGTCTAAATCCGTCTTTTGAGTGGATATGTATGACTTTCAAAGTGATTTATGTTTAAACCATGTTGTATTTCTCTAATTTCTAATTTTATCGTGTAGAGCATTGAATAAGCTTTCCATTGTACCAATTTCATTGGAATCTGACATCGGACGAGGGAGTTATGGTCGTTTTACTAAACGGTATCGGATCGCCCAGGTTTGACGGTCGACCTGGCAGAGATCCCTGGTGGACCGTCAAGTGCCCCGTCAAGCCAAGGCAGTGACTCCTTTTTCATGCCATCGTGCGACGGCCAAGTTGATGGACCGTCAAAGAGTTGAAGGACCGTCAAGGGGTCCGTCAGGTCGAGACAAAATGTCTCGTTTCTGGCCCTCGAGTGACGAACGACTTGGTGGTCCGTCAGTTTCCTGATGGAACATCACTTCGACCGTCGCGTCGAGGCAGAATGTTCCAGTTTTGGCACTCGAGTGAAGGAGATCTGGTGGACCGTCAGGAGACTTGACGGACCGTCATAGGCCCGATCAGTGAATTTCAACTTTTTCAAAAGGGCATTTTAGTCATTTACGCCCCCTCCATAAGGTCTTATATATATATCCTAGTAGAGAATAGCCCTTCATTTTCTCCTTTCCTTTACCAAGAAACATCTAGAAATCAGGGTTTCTTCCAGAACCAAAAAATTCAATATTCTTCCAAGAAAATTCAAGAATCTTCTATAGAGATTCAAAGTGATCCAAGAATCAAGCTTTCCTAATTAAAGGAATCAAGAAATTTAGCTCAAGAATGCTATAAAAATGTTTATATCAAGTTTTTACATCTCTAAAATCATAATCCAAGGTATGTGGGGTTTGAACAAGAACACTCCTTTCATTCTTGTGCCTAAAGATTTACTTTCTATTACTGATTTACATGATTTTGCAAGTGGATTTACACCCAAATTTCTTTATATATGATTTATGAGATTTGAGTTGAATAATTTTGATATTTATGATTATTTCACCATCATGTTTCTTAAATTGAGAATTTATTCCATGAGTTGTATATTGTCATTACGTATTGATGATTTCTAAGCGATTTAAGACAAGTGTCATGAGTTATGCCTTTCCATGAGAAATTTGACTATTGAATATATATCGATATTTGAGATTGAAAGACAAGAATGAGTCCTATGATGTTTCCTTGAAGCTTTTGATATTTGAAAATGATTTGAAAAGCAAATGTACTTGATGTTGAGAAAAATTCTTTTGAGTTTGAGTCGAGTTAGGAATCCACAGTTGTTCATGATTTACAAATGAGATATATTTATGTTTTGGTCTCTATGATAGACCCATGAGCTGATATTGATTAAGGTGGATTTCCTAACACGTTCTGAGCTGAGTCTGGGAGGAGTATTTAGCACCGAGCGAGAAATGTGGTATTTTCCCAAAACTACGTGCCACTATAGGATTGATATTGATAATTGTGGGCCATAGACCGAGTATGGGATTGTGATAATGATATTGAGGTTATACTCCCTGGAAAGAGTATAACACCCCCGCCAATGTGGGGTTCTCTCCTTAGGAAGGTAAAATATTGGACTCCATGCGGCTCACACGGTATAGTTATGTCAGTTATAAGAAACTCCCATGTCCATAATGATCTAAGTACCATGAGATACCAAGTCACTCTAAGTCATGAGTCAAAAGTTTGAATTGAGTTAAATGGTTTATGAGATTTATGAAGCATATGTTATTGCTGATGACTTACGAAAATGATGTTTTAGATAATTCAAGCGAAGAGAGTTATTATTGTCAGCATGCATGATTTTTTTATACATTCATGATATTATTTAAAATGTTGCATCCACCCCAACATACTCAGTACATTCCCAAGTACTGACTCCTATACTCTTTTATATTCTATATTTCCTCATGATATTGGTTTAGGTGCTCAGTTTCAGCAACGACAGTGATCTTTGAGTACCGTCATCTACATTTCTGCAGTTGGTGAGTCCTCATGGTTCGAGGACCTGTGTCTCTGATTTTATCTTGTTAATAGATCATTGTTTACTTTCAGTTCAGCACGAGCCAGTTAGGGATCTGTCCCAATGGCTCATTAGTCCTATGAAGTAGAGGTTTTGTCAAACTAGTGTGCTAGCATGTACAGAGATTTTAGTAATTTATTTGTACAGAACCGTATTACTTCGTATCTCAGTATGTTCATGTCATGATAATTCTTCCCTACTTTATAATGATTCATATCATAGAGAGTTCTGAAGGTGATGACAGGCTTAGAGGGTTAGCCACATGGCCTTGAGAACCATGTGATGTCTCGGGATAGGTTCTCGGGGCGTTACAAGCTTGGTATCAGAGTGCCTAAGGTTCAAGGAGTCCTAGGGAGTCTGACAAGCCGCGTTACGTAGAGTCTTGATCATCGGTGTGTAGTGCGCCACATCTATAAGCAAGAGGCTATGGAACGTATTAGGAAAAGTTATTTCTTTATTTCAAGAGTCTATCGTGTTTATGACTATTTTTCTTTGCTGTTAATTCGTCCTTTCTTATGACAGAAAATACCTCCTCTTAGAGCTCACAGAAATAACAAATGACCTCAACCCATTGATCCTTTAGGTGAGACGGTGTCCTAATTTTATTGGAATCTGACATCAGGCGAGGGAGTTATGGCCATTTTACTGAACGATATCGGATCACCCAGGTTTGATGGTTGACCTGGCGGAGGTCTCTGGTGGACCGTCAAGTGCCCCTTTAAGCCAAGGCAGTGACTCCTTTTTTAGGCCATCATGCGACGGCCAAGTTGGTGGACCGTCAAAGAGTTAATGGACCGTCAAAGGATCCGTTAGGTCGAGACAGAATGTCTCATTTCTGGCCCTCGAGTAACGAATGACATGGTGGTCTGTTAGTTTCCTGATGGATCTTCACTTCGATCGTCACATCGAGGCAGAACATTTTAGTTTTGGTACTCGAGTGATGGACGATCTGGTGGACTGTCAGGAGACTTGACGAACCGTCAGATCAACCGTCACAGGCCCCGATCAGCGAATTTCAACTTTTTCAAAAGGGAATTTTGGTTATTTCCGCCCCATAAGGTCTTATATATATATCCTAGTAGAGAATAGTCCTTCATTTTCTCCTTTCCTCTACCAAGAAACATCTAGAAATTAGGGTTTCTTCCAAAACCCAAACATTCAATCTTCTTCTAAGAAAATTCAAGAATCTTCCATAGAGATTCAAAGTGATCCAAGAATCAACCTTTCCTAATTAAAGGCATCAAGAAATTTAGCTCAAGAATGCTATAAATAAGTTTATATCAAGTTTCTACATCTCCAAAATCATAATCCAAAGTATGTGGGGTTTTAACAAGAACACTCCTTTCGTTCTTGTGCCTAAAGATTTACTTTCTATTACTGATTTACATGATTTTGCAAGTGGATTTAAACCCAAATTTCTTTATTTATGATTTTTGAGATTTGAGTTGAATAAGTTTGATATTTATGATTATTTCACCATCATGTTTCTTTAATTGAGAATTTATTCCTTGAGTTGTATATTGTCATTACGTATTGTTGATTTCTAAGCGATTTAAGACAAGTGTCATTAGTTATGCCTTTCCATGAGAAATTTGACTATTGAATATATATCGATATTTGAGATTGAAAGACAAGACTGAGTCCTATGATGTTTCCTTGAAGCTTTTGATATTTGAAATGATTCAAAAAGCAAATGTACTTGATGTTGAGAAAAATTCTTTTAATTTTGAGTCGAGTTAGGAATCCACAGTTTTTCATGATTTACACATGAGATATATTTATGTTTTGGTCTCTATGATAGACCCATGAGCTGATATTGATTAAGGTGGATTTTCTAACGCGTTCTGAGCTGAGTCTGGGAGGAGTATTTAGCACCGAGCAGGAAATTTGGTATTTTCCCAAAACTACGTGCCACCGTAGGATTGATGTTGATAATTATGGGACAGAGGCCAAGTATGGGATTGTGATAACGAGATTGCGGTTGTACTCCCTGGAAAGAGTACAACACCCCCGCCAATGTGGGGTTCTCTCCTTAGGAGGAAAAAATGTTGGACTTCATGCGGTTCACATGGTGTAGTTATGTCGGTTATAAGAAACTCCCACGTCCATAATGACCTAAGTACCATGAGATACCGAGTTACTCTAAGTCATGATTCAAAGATTTTGAGTTGAGTTAAATGATTTATGACATTTATGAAGCATATGTTATTACTGATGACTTACGGAAATGATGTTTTAGATAATTCAAGTAAAGAGAGTTATATTGTCAGCATGCATGATTTTCTTATACATTTATGATATTATTTAAAATATTGCATCCACTCCCACATACAAAGTACATTCCCAAGTACTGACTCCCATTCTCTTTTGTATTCTATATTTTCTCATGATATAGGTTCAGGTGCTCAATTTCAGCAGCAACAGTGATCTTTGAGTACCTTCATCTATATTTCTATGGTTGGTGAGTCCTCATGGTTCGAGGACCTGTGTCTTCGATTTTATCTTATTAATAGATGGTTGTTTACTTTCAGTTCAGTACGAGTCAGTTGGGGATCTGTCCCAATGGCTCATCAGTCCTATGAAGTAGAGGCTTTGTAAGACTAGTGTTCCAGCATATACAAAGATTTCAGTATATTTTTTGTACAGAAACGTATTACTTTGTATCTCAGTATGTTCATGTCATGATGATTCTTCCCTACTTTATGATGATTCATGTCGTAGAGAGTTCTGAAGGTGATGACAGGATTAGAGAGTTAGCTTGAGGCCACGTGTGGCCTTGAGCACCATGTGATGGCTCGAGATAGGTTCTCGGTGCGTTACATAATCGAAAATATGTTATATGTGTTTCTATGGTCATTTTTAACCGGGATGAAAAATAAAATATTCCCTCTGTTCTATTTTGTGTGTCATAATTTGATCGAGCATAGAATTTAATAAATAAGAAAAGACTTGATGATTTTTATCAAATTATCCTTTATTAAAAAATGTACTACTAGTATTCTTAATTAAGAGAGACCTTATATGTGTAACGCCCCGAGATCCCATCCCGAGACGTCACACGGTGTCTATGACCCCGAAGGACCACAAGCTAACCCTTTACTGATATCTGTACCTGTACACTGCATAATATCTGAAATAAATATGGAAACTAGCCATAAGGTTCAACACATCCATGAATACTCATAATACAGAAAATTAAATACTAATACATCCATCTGAAAAGCCTTTAAACTATCTGGACTGTGGAGTTGATGGGATAGGTGCCCAACAAACTTCGTCAACTGAAAATAAACAAAGTTTGAAGCAATAATAATAAACTGAGATTCTTCCTCGAAAGAAGAGGACTCACTGCTACTGCTATTGACTGGGATTGAACTGTTAAGGATACTCTGGATCTTGTGCCTCTGAACCTATGGTGTCAAATAAAACAGCATAGAGTAAATACGTCAGTACAGGAATGTATCGAGTATGTAGACGATGTAGGCTAATGCAAGGGCTCATGCATGCACAATATCTAAACTGAATAATCATGAAGATTCCGCTTGAGAACACATATACGAATTCACAAACCATGAACACAATCATCGCAACTCTAGATACTGAAAATCAGATATCACTTTACTGCAGACTGAACTTACTACTGATACTGAGATACTGAATCACTGACTCATCTGATACTGATGACTGAGAATCTGGATGTACTTACATCAAGGACTGAATTCTGAGCTTACTGCTTTCGACTGACAGAATTAGAGATCAACTTTTCTATCAAATTATTCCAGGAGCGATTATTAATGATAAGAAGTATGGTCATGTCTAAATCTGACAACAAGAATACTCAACAGAATCTAAGATAGAGATCAAGCCTATCTGACGGGAGATCTCTAGACATGATAATAAGAATACTCAACATGGTCTGAGACTGAGATCAAGCCTCTTTGATGAGAGATCTCTAGATATGATAATGAGAATCTGTATATGATACCAAGCCTATCTGATGGGATGGTTCATGAATCAATGGAACTATCTGAGTTACTCACTGAGATAGGCGACTATACCACACAGTCCTAATTTCTGAAGATTGATACTGGAACTGCAACTGTGGGAAATAGTTACTTAATCAACATGCCCCATCCTACCACAAGTGGGGTCCAAACTGTAACCCCAACTGGAAGGGTGTCAATACCGTGCCACGGATAAAGACCTCTCTGGTCAAGCCTCTCTGATGGGTGACCCTGGCAGAAAGTCGGCCTGAGGCAATATAATAGTCAAACCTCTTTGACGGTGACAGCCTCTACTGACGGGGACTCTTGCATCTTGCGCTAGCTATGCAGTTCTAGAGTTCAGGAATTGCTCCTAACGACTCGGCCTCTCTGACGGGGACCCGTCATTCCTTCCCTCGCTTGGTGCTAGCTCCTACTCCCAACTGAAAGACTCTAAACTAAAATATTAACTGAACATAACTGAACTGAATCTGATACTGATCATGTTTCTCAAAAGGTCTGACTGAGTTACATTGAGATTACTTAGTTCCATATCTGACGAAAAAGGTATCGAATCATGGTATCTAACTGACGATATAGATCTTGAACAGATTACTCGAATCGCTTCTGAGATTAGAATTGAATCACTTGAATACTATTAGATCTGAGCTGATTACAGGACTGAGGCTAGATTACTAGTGATACAGAGACTACAGAGATAACTGAGATTACTGAGCTTTCTTATGTTCTGCACTTGTCTGGGGATACAGAGTTCTATAGTTCACTGAGTTCTGAGAATCATGACTCGACTGGCATTATTGAAAAATTGGCACGGACTTTAGACAACAGCTCTATTATTGGGTATAAATACCCCAGGACTCGATAACATAAAAGTAAAGCATAATCATTCTTGACTAGTCATCACCACAATTATTCATTCATCATCACAAGCATTCGTTAATCATTACAAGCATTAAAGCATCTTCACAAGTAATTAATAATCATGTCATATGTTCATTCCCATAATCATTAAGACATCACCTCAAGCATTTAAGGATCACAAATATTTATTCATCATCACAGTTGCTTCACTTTAGGCATCTCAAAATCATAATCATATAATAACGTAGGGGAAATATGCTACTAGATCGTACTCTATTCAACAAGGTTTTACCTCAACTATTTCATACCTATATCAGTCTTGACATGTGTTTGGATATCACATGATTTTGGAAAACTTCATACTATCATTTCACAACTTACTTGCTAACCACTTGACATGTATTAAAATCTTAGCATATATCAAAGAGCATATAATTGGGGAATTTACTACTATCTCATCTCCACTTATTCACTAAGGTCCTTCAACAAAACACTAGACATGCACGGGTTCACACTTATTTGAGAATTTCCATACTATTGTGGCACAATTCATTTGCTAAGGCATTTTATCAAACACTAGGCATGCATGGACTAGACAATTTGGGGTTTCCTATTCAACATACTATAATGGCCCTTATGCTTCACCTAAGCTCTTTATCAAACCTATGGGAGACATGTTTCACTTATTCAATCATTTCTACACCCAAAAGTCATGAACATATCACATAGAAAACAACTTTAAGAGGGTCTATCACAAACATCACATGAGTTCCACATACTAGGGTCAAAGCTCATAAATCTTGTAAACAAACATAAATCAAAACTCAAAAACACATTGAACATCAACATCACTCATACAAATCATTAACAACTCATAAACATAAAAAATCTTTGAGTTTTAAAAAGGGTTCTTGAGCTTCTTGGATGAAAGGAACCCAAGAATCAACATCTGCATACCTTAATCTTTGAAATTGGATGAATTCTAATTCTTAAGCCTCTATCCGCACTAGTAATAAATGATTCTCGAAGCCCACACTATGAGGTACTTGATTCTTAAAGAAATCTTGAAGATTTATGGATGAATTTTTAGAAGATTAGGGTTCTTGAATTGAAACCATAGATATTTTCTCTTGAGAGAATTAGAAGAGTAAATGATGAAATTAGGATTTGGATGGGGTTCCTCATATTTATAGAGACCTCCAAAAGATAAGAAGAGATCAAAATACCCTTGTAAAAATGTCCTTGAATTGCTGAAAAAAATAGTTGACGACATCTGTGACAAGCCGTCAAGTTGGTCATAAGTCTTTATGAAATGTCGTCACAAAAGGGTAAAATTTTGAGTTTCTGGTTAAGGTTGACGACATTGGTGATAAGACGTCACGGGAATGATGGATTTTCACAAAATGTCGTCACCAAAGGTAGAAATCTGCCCAGGGATGACGACATTGGTGATAGGTCGTCACGCTCGTGACAGCTTATCACGAATGTCTTCACTCAGTTTTTCAGTCTAACATGCTGGAGTAAAATGGGCATAACTCTTTGCTCCGATATCGGTTTTTGACAAAATTAGTATCGTTGGAAATATAATTCAAAGAGATTTAATTTAATATATAGTAGGTCCTCTAATTCGATATATACAAAGAGTTATGGTCGAGTGAAGTTGACCAAAGTTTTGATGCTCACTAAAACTTGAACGATAGGAAAGCTTTAAACTCGTCCTTGAGTTAGGGGACCTCTATGATCTTAATTTATGCTCAAATAGATTCCCACACAATTCAAAGTATTTCATACATGGGAAGATATTTATGAAACATTTAGACTCAGATTTTTTGCTTTACCAAATACGCTCTAAGGCTCAGACTGGAAGAGGATTTTGCGGGGCATTACAATATGTGGGACCAATAAGGATAAAAATGAAATTGTGTCTTTAAGTAGTAACCAAATAAGAAAAGATGACTTTGTTTTTGGACAGACAAAAACAAAATTACAGCACATAAAATGAAACGGATGGAGTATGCTAAATAAATTGGGAATAATACAATAACTTTAAATAGTGCACGTTAATGGAAAACCATATTGCAAGGGTGATCAGTTCGATTTCTCTTTCCAAAACTTAACAGTCTGTATAGGTGAATTTTCTTTTATTATGATGTATATTTTTTTATTGTTAAATCTCATTACCACAAAGAAAACTGGTAAACATATATAATTGGCAAGATGTTTATATGCAAAAATATTTTAGATCATGAAATTTTAACATAATTCATGAGAGGATAATATTTACATATGATGTTAATACTTTAGACTTTTCTCCGTGACAAAAAAGTAACTACTTAATTACAAGGTTTGTATCTGTTGATGGAAGGAATGTTACTTAGCTTCTCTTACTCTACATGTACCACATTGGTGTTGTTAGGAAAGTTCCGGAAGTTAGTTAGGTTAGTTAAGAAGGTAGTTAAGAACATATAAGTTAGTTAACTATGAACTAACTACTAAGTCTAAAAATAGGAGTACTATCTCTTCATGTAAACACATCATTATTATTCACTAGTTAAACTACTCTTGTTCTTCTTTATCTTCGTCTTCTCAAAATCTGTAAGTGCATCATTGATGAACTGATTCAGTTCATGATATCAGAGCAAGAGGAGATTCTAATAACGAAACTCGCTCATCTTATCTTTGATGTTCTGGTTCATAATCTGTTCATACTCAGAGCAGTTATCTCTGAGATTGTAGTATCTCGGCTATTGATAAGCTTAAGATTCATCAAGAAGTTGTCAAGCTCTAATAATAGAAATGCAAGACAAATTTCCTGCACCAAGAAATGTTAGAACTAGTTCACAAGCAACACAGGGAATAGATTCAAAGCACCGTCTCTTCTTGCATGCATCTGATGTAAATGAAGTTTCCCTCATCTCTATTTAGTTAATTGGTACTGAGAATTACTCAGTTTAGAGTCGATCCATGTGAATAGCCTTATTAAGAAGGAATAAATTAGGCTTGGTATATGGCTCATGTAATAAAGAAATGTTTGGGGAAGAACTATAGGGGCAATGGGAAAGGGTCAATGCAATTGTGTTGTCTTGGTTAATGAACTCTGTCTCAAATAGCTTATTGAGTTGTGTGGTTTATTATTTTAATGCATCTGCTGTTTGGGATGATTTGACAGAAAGATTTGATAAATTAAATGGTTCAAGAACTTTTAATCTGCACAAATAGATCAACTCTTTAACACAAAGCACTTCATTTGTGTCAGTATACTTTACCAAACTCAAAAGGCTTGTGGAATGAACTAGAATCTTTAGTTCCACCCCCTACTTGTGAGTGTGTTAGGTCGAGGGATTTTTTGACTTACTTACAGAGACAAAAACTCTATCAATTCTTGATGGGGCTCAATGATACCTACCAATAAGTAAGAAGCCAAATTTTGTTGATGACTCCTCTACCAACTGAGAATCAGGCCTATGCAATGATCTTGAATGATGAAGGACAGAAGTTTATTATTAATTTTTCTATTGGATTATTAGTTATTGGACCCTCATCAATTGAATCTCATTATGAGACTTCTGCACTCTACTCCAAGAATGTATCAGGCTTGCAGAAACTCAAGAAAGACTACAACTGTAGTTTGACTACTGTAAACTAAGGGGCATGTGAAAGAAGATTGTTACAAACTGGGGGTGTATCCACCAAACTACAAAAAGTGAAAGTTTATAGAAGGACTAAGTAGTGGTCATATAGGTTTTAATTAGAGAGGGTTTAATACTGATAACAATAATACAAGAATCTTCAATGTACAAACTGATCAGGTGTTTGATCCATCGTATAGTTAGGGAAAAGATTCACATGTTGTTGCTAATGTTATAATTCTATATCAAAGAAAATAGAGGCAAGAATATGATTCAAGAGGTCATCATAAATAAAGTATATAGATGCAACCTGGAGCATGTTTATTCACTAAGGATCAATATGATCAAATTTTGTAGGTGCTACACAAGAGCTCTTCCTCTCAAGCTAGTTCTAATATGACCAATGTCGTTGACACATCAAGTAACATCAAAGGTTCAGGTATAAGAAGTGTATGCCTAGTCTGTAACAATAATACTGGCTGGATTATAGATATTGGATCCACTAATTACATAGTGTCTAATGTAAATATGCTTCACAAAGACTCCATTACTGAACAAACTCATCCTAAAATTGTACACCTTTCAAATAGAGATGTTTCACTAGTCACACACAATAGTTCAAGCACTATTTCTGATAAAAGTAGGCTAGAAAATGTTTACTTACTTCCACAGGTCAAAAACAACTTAATGTCTGTAGCTAAAGCCACAAGAAAGCTACACTGTGGTGTTTTATTTTATCCTGACTTTTGTATTTTTTAGGATCTATCAAGTGGAAGGTGAAGGATATTGGTAAACTAGAAAAAGTCTTATATCTTCTCGATAAAAACTCTGGATCTACTACTGATGAAACCAAGCTAGCTGCTAATAACACAAAGGAGTATATCCATATGTCTGACTTGGAAGTAGATCTCCGGAATAAGAGATTTGGTCAAGTAACACCTATTGTACTTACTAAACTACTAACTAGCAAGTTTGAATCTATAACTAAAATCATAGACAAATATTCAGTGTGTCTTGGTGCTAACAAGTCAGATTTTCATTTCCCTCTAGTAGTACTAAAAGTACTAGCGCATTTGATATGATTAGACGGATATGTAGGGTCCTTATAAAACTCCTACAATTGATGGTAAAAAATATTTCTTGACTATTATGGATGATTTTAATAGAATGAATTGGATATTTCTGTTAAAGTTGAAATCTGATGCTTGTGAGACTATTAAACAGTTCCTTATATATGTTCAAATTCAATTCACTAAAACTATTAAAATTTGTAGAACAGACAATGAAACTGAATTTGTGAATGATATATGCACTAATCTCTTTAAGAGCTTGGGTATAATTCACCAAAGGTCATGTGCATATTCTGCTTGACAAAATGGGGTAGCTGAGAGAAAACACAAACACATCTTAGAAGTGATAAAAGCACTTAGGTTTCAAGCTCACATTCCAATCAAATTCTGGGGATATTGTGTTTTAACTGTTGTCTATATCATTAATAGACTCCAATCATCAGTAATAGAAAAGTCACCTTTTGAAAAACTATACAACAAAAAACCTTCTTTACCTCACATGAGAGTTTTAGGATGCCTAAGTCATGCAAAGATTGTCCAACAGTTTGATAAACTAGGTCCTAGAACTAAACCTGCTATATTCAGGGGATACTCTAAGGTTTAAAAAAGTTACCTATTATATGATATAATCACTAAGTCATTCTTTGTGAATAGAGATGTAGTATTTAAGTAAGATGTCTTTCTTTTTATGAATAATAGTGCAGAATCACCTTTATTTCAATCCACAAATCCTGTCTTATACTATTACACTAATGAGTCATCTACTAACCTACCTTTTATAGTTACTAGAAATGAACAGGTACCTAACCAAGTTGATCTAGTACCACAAAATGCAAGAGCCTCAAGAATCTACTGATTATCATGCACAACAAGAGAGTACTAATCATGATCCAATACTATCTAGTCGATCAGAAAGGACCAAACAACCACCTATTTGGCTCAAATACTTTGTCTTTGACTTAAAAATAGGATACACTCTATCCTATCTCTAATTACTTGCCATATGATAAATTAGCTACTCGCTACAAAGATTACTTATGTGCTTTTTTTGCTATTACAGAACCTAAATCTTACTCAGAAGCTATCAAAGATCCTAAATAGATTGAGTTAATGCAAGCTAAAATCTCTGCACTACAAAGCAATCATACTTGGGATGTAGTCAGTCTACCTAAAGAAAAGAGAACTATTGGTTGTAAGTGGATATTCAAGATCAAGTACAAGTTATCAAGAAATAGAAAGGTTCAAGGCCAGGCTTGTAGCCAAGGGTTATAGCCAACAAAAAGGTATTGACTATCAGGAAACCTTTTCTCATATAGTCAAGATAGTCATAGTTAGAATAGTACTAGCCTTAGTTACATCAAGGCAGTGGCACATCCACCAAATAGATGTGTATAATACTTTTTTGCAAGGTGGTCTCACTTATGAGATCTACATGAAACTTCCACAGGGATTTCTGAGAAGTGGGGAGCACAAACCAGGTCACAAACCTATTTGTAGGCTCATTAAATCCTTGTATGGGATGAAACAACTCTAAAATAATTGAATGCCAAACTATCTAAAGCACTACTAAGTCTTAACTTCAAACAAAGCCAGTATGATCAATTTCTCTATATGTGTATGGTTTGAGCATGGAACTGTTATGATACTCATCTATGTAGATGATATGTTGGTTACAAAAGAGAGTCTAAAGCTAATTGAAGAAACAAAGCAGGAAATGCAATAATTGTTCAAGATGAAGGAGCTTGAAGACCTAAAATACTTCCTTGGAATTAAATTTGCCAAATCCAAAGAAGGAATTCTGATGAATCAGAGAAAGTACTTTTTAAACTAATGTTTGATCTTGGACTAGTAGGATTAAAACCTATTACTACCTCTATAGAAACAAATATCAAACTGACTATAAAGGAATATGATGAGCACTCGGGCTGCAATACAGAAAAAGATCCACTACTGACTGATGTAAGCTCCTAACAAAAACCATCACAAGGAGGACCCCCTTTCCGCGGTACAAAAAGAGTATGGTACATAGGTCGGGGCATGAGTGCCCGATCGTGATGCTTCCTATTGAATGTTCGATGGCACCTTGCTCCAACCTGATCTATGCAACAACGAGGAAAACTCTTGTACCTAATAGTAATTAGGCCTGACATTACTTATAATGTTCAAACACTAAGTCAGTATCTACAACAACCCAAGAAATCTAATATGGAAGCAGCTTTGAGAGTTATAAAGTACATTAAATCTGAATCTGGACAAGGTATTCTTATGTCTAGAAAACCTATTTCAAAAGTGACTGCATATTATTGTAATACCCCGAACTTCTACCTATCTTAAATTCAACTAAAAAATATTAAATACTTACTTTAAAAGATGAATCCACTTTTATACATGTGGAATTTTCAAGAGTTTGACTTTTGTTATGTGAAAAATTGAATAAGCTTTCCATCGATACTAAATTCGTCCAAATCTGACACCCGAGCGAAGAGTTAGAGTCATTTTAGTAAAATAGTGTGCTACCTGAGCCATCAATACATCACGGAGCATGCCAAAATGGAAATCATCAAAATCCAGTGAGCCTCCGCGATTATGGCGCATCGCACCAAGGCTCAAATTTAGAATTGTCCTTTTTCCAGTGTCTTAGCGCGATACCACCTCATCGCGGTGAACTTCTAGGTCCCATCCAGTATTGCAACGTGATTTCACCGCGTCGCACCATCATAAATTTCCTAGTTGTCATTTTCCAGAGACACAGTGCGATAGCGCCGCGTCGCACCATCCTGACAAGTTAAAAAATTTTGACGAAAATTAAACATTTCTTCCAGGGATAAATTGGTCTTTTCCCTAAGGTTTTAACACGTCCAGGTGCAGATTTAATCCCTAAAAATGTTTTAAATTATTATTTACTCACTTTTTCCCCAAATCAAGAGTATTCTCTCCCAAGAAACAAAACCCTAGATCTCAATAATCAAGGTCAAGCTCAAGAATTTCTCCAAGAACCTTTAAGGAATTATGTTTTAAGGTATGTGAAATGTTGATTCATGGGTCCCTTTCACCCATGAAGCTTAAGAATCTCTTTTCAAAGATCCAAATATTTGTGTATTTATGAATGTTCATGATTTAGTTGAATTAAAATTTATATACATGTTGTTGTTGGGTTTTGATTCATGTTTTAAAGTACATATTCCAATGATTGATCCTAGTACGTGATAATTTGCATAATATTCGACATAAACCCTTCAAATTGCAAATTGATTTATGCAAGCATGATAATTAAATGCATTGATGATGGTATAACCAAAGTATGCTCCCCATGTATTTGATAAAATACCTTTGTGATGGGTTTTCCTTGTACTCGTCATCAGCATGATTCAGTTTGGGTCCTTGTAGACAAAATGAGCAAATCAGCTTATTTGCTTCCAGTCCATACCTCCTATTAAACCGAGGGTAACGCCAAACTCTATATCAAGGAGTTGGTTAGATTGGACGGTGTTCCATTAGCTATTGTCTCAAATAGAGGTACCCAGTTCACCGTTCATTTCCGAAAAGTGTTCCAAAAGGGTCTTGGTACCCGAGTTCATCTCAGTATAGCCTTTCATCCTCAGACAGATAGTCAAGCAGAAAGGACCATCAAGACTTTAGAAGATATGCTGCAAGCATGTGCAATTGATTTCAAGGGGAGTTGGGATAACCATTTGCCTTTGATTGAGTTTGCATACAACAACAGCTATCATTCTAGTATTCGAATAGCTCAATTCGAAGCTCTCTATGGTAGGATATGTATATCTTTAGACGGTTGGTTCAAAGTTAGTGAGGCCTCAGTTATAGGGCCTGACTTAGTATTCGATGCCTTAGAAAAAGTCCAGTTGATTAGAGAAAGACTTTGGGCTGCTCAGAGCCGACAGAAGTCTTACACAGATATGTGCAGGAAGGATCTCGAGTTCGAGATTGGTGATTATGTTTATCTAAAGATCTCTCCAATGAAGGGAGTGAAGAGATTGGGCAAGAAGGGAAAGCTCAATCCCCGATATGTTAGTCCCTTCAAAATTCTCGGCCACTTCGGCAAGGTAGCGTATGAGCTCAAATTGTCTTCAGATCTAGCTTCAGTCCATCCAGTCTTTCATGTCTCCTTGCTCAAGAAGTGCATAGGTGATCCAGGAGTCATAATCCCTGTTGAGGGCATAGACATTCAGAGCAGCCTCTCTTATGAAGAGATTCCTGTCAAAATTCTTAACAATCAGACTCATAGATTGAGGAACAAAGAAGTCCCTCTAGTCAAAGTTGTTTGGCAGAGTCAGTCCGTTGAGCGAGCAACTTGGGAAGCATAATTAGACATGCGGACCAAGTATCCTCACCTCTTCTCCGCAAACTCAGACTCAGCCCAATGTAATAGCTTTCCTTAAAGCTTTTTTAGATTCATGTTCATATTCCAGTAACAAACCATTTTCATGCTCAGATTCCCATTTTAAAATTGGTATCCATTTACCATTGCATATTCAATCATATGTTCATGCATCAGGTCAGTCATGTAGTCACGCATCAAATATGCGTTATCAGCTTATCAGTACTCTCAGTCATGCATCATGTATCAGCTCAGCCATAAAACCATGCATCAGATATGCATGATCAACATGAATCTCAGTAATGTCAGTCATGTACTTATGTTTCATTTGTTCATGTTCAGTATCACATCGAGAAATCGGCGCGCCGCATCCCAATCACGTTGGCTTATTGCCTCTCACGGGTATCGAATTAAGGCAAAATTGGTATCGCTGGAAATCTGACTCAATTATCTATAATTTGGTGGGTCTTGAACTACAAAATTCTACGTATATTTAAAGTTATACACTTTCAAAGTTGACCCTTATAGAATCGAATACCAAATTTTGGACGAATCAAAGGCTCTTAGCTCAACATTGTTCTAAGTGGTTCTTATGAACATTTTTTCACCTCAAAGGCACATCAATCACGAGGATAAAGATTACACAACTTATATTCACATAGTTTATACATGTAGGAACGATGGTTTAAAGACTAGCCCAAAAATACAGGGTATTACATTATCTCACCCTTGGGAATATTCGTCCTCGAATGAGACTGGTTAGACTGAGCGTAATGTACGAAGGTAACTGAGATCGTATTTTGAACATGCATGACTTGGAATATGACTTATTAACTTAGTCTGAGCATGATACATGAACCAAAATGATTTCATAAATACATGCAATGACATGAGAATGGTTATAAGGCTGAGATAGAACGAGAGAGTCAACTGATGAGTATACTTCAAGTTGGATCTTATTTCATGAAGAAAATATCAAAGATTTAGGACATAAATACTCGGGGTATTACATATCCTCCTTGGTATTCTTCATCCCCTGAATGATACTGACTTGGCTAAAATACTAAAGAAAGACTGAGATGATGCATGGGATACTTATGGACTGAATCATGACTGAATATTTGGAATCTAAAATTGATGCATAAGCATGAACTGAGATGAATTCAAAATTTTCATGGATGTGACTTACCTCATGAATAATAAAGATAGAAAACCATAGCAAATTATCCGTCTGACTACTAAACTGAATCGCTGGATATACGGACTAGCTCATACTGAAATCTTAGTCTCAACTATACATTCCACTTTAAAACTGCACTTCACCTGAGGCTACTTAAAATATTCTCATGGGAACTAATAACTCTATCTACTGAAGACTGAGCAGAACTGAATTCTCTCACTATGATCAAGCCTACTCGAATCTACAAGGTGCACACATAATAGTATAATACTAGTCTGCATCATGAATTCAATACACCCTGCATTTTCATAACTTCTCATCTCAAGAATAATACTCATTCCCACTTCAACAACTAACTTCAAATTTTTACCATGAACTCACTAGTGCGCAATGCATTCATCCACATATACATCAACATGACAGTCAAGCCTATCTTCATAACCACACACGAACTTCTAGACAAACAACCACAAAAGCATCTTTCTCATATTCTCTAATACCTCTATCAATAACAACTTTCATTCACTATCCCTAAGAAAATACACACAAAATTTCAACTAACCATGACTTATATCAAGAACTTAGCCTCAATCTTACCTCACACTTAGAACCTTAGATCAAACAAGAATACAATAATTTTTCCTAACATGAAACATATACACTCTCCCATCTAATCAACTGATCACCATCACCATTATGACATAAGGAAAGATCACTGAAAAGTTAGAACATGAGGACCTAAAACATGAAGGGATACTATGCATAAGTTGACACTTTAGTGAGGCCTGAAAAAAAGAGTATCAATATCATAGATTCATCAGAGATATCTAAACTAAGGGCATACATGACATAAACTAAATTTCATCGATCATTAGAAGTATAACATGAGTACCTGGAACTGAACATACTATAAAGCATGGGTACATGAGTCATGAGTTGCATGACCTGAGCATGGAGTTCATAATTACATGGAATATAATTCTTACTACTAAGTGAACTAGAACTCATCATACAAGGATCTGGAAGCATACATGATTTCTCTATGATGTGCATGAGCATAAACTATGATCATTGAGCTGACATGTAAGGCATGAGTAGATGTCGTGAAGACTGGAAAACTTTATACTGAGATAAGAATAGGCTGGGAATCATTCTCCCTTACTGATTTTCTATACATACTGATATCACTACTAGGATCTGAGAGCCTGACTTGGTTACTTACTTTATCATCCCTCTCTAACTTAAAGCCATTATTCTAAGTCTATGGGACCCTTTTAAATAACTCTAAACTGAGCTATCACCACTTTATTCTAGAGCCTGAGATATAACAATGCACATAAATAACAAACTTACCCTGAATGATACATCTAAGAGTGTAAAACCCAATGCTAGTATTACCTTCTAATATAAAAGTCTTAACTTTCTATAGCCCCAATAGTCATCATATAATAACTTAAACACTTACTTACTTAGAATCTTTAGGTGTATCACCAGACACTCAGTTCATACCATTAAGAATTTCAACTCTTCTTTCTATTAGCTCAACCACCTAGAATACAAACTTAGATTCTAACATAAAACAACTCAGGGGTACTATTTGAGCACACACACTATTAAAACTTAGAAATAATACAACCCCATATCACCTTGGGTACACCTCTAGGTCATAAATACATCATCATACTTAAATTTAGATCAACAACCTTAAATTTATGCATGCACTATTTCAAGCCTACTTATTCGTCTTTCATGCAACTAGCCCCATGGATACATAATCTACTAAATACACACAAACACAATCCCCACATTACTACTACTAAACTTCTGGATCCACGCTTCTAAATCTAGATCATATGCAATCATAGGATTCTGAGAAGGGACTTGAGAGCACATCTAACTTCGGCTAAGTGCATAATTTTTCAGAAAAAAAATGATCACTTTCAAAGATTATAACATAAGGGTAATGATGGGATATTTTTGAGCCTGCATGCAATCCCATAATTGTCTATGAGGACTGTCTGAGAAAACTCTATCTGTAGGAATTTGAGCTTTATTATTTCTGTTACCTTGAAAACAAGGCAGAGATGGCATGAATAGAGTAAGATGAGAATCTATATAAGTTTCTTGGAGAACCTTTCTATAGTATGATCTGAGACTTGAAATAAGGGAAATATTTCCTAAATACACTATAGCCTTTCGAAGAAAAGTACAGACATCTCCGTACCATTTTACAAGACTCTGCTAGACACAGCTTCATAGACACCCTAGGAAACTTGAACTCTATGCTCTGATACCAAGTTTTTCATGACCCAATACCATCCCCTAATCATAACACGATGCTTAGAACCACAAGTGATCCCAAGCTAACCCATGAACTGGCATATTATTAAGCAACTGATTAATAATATATTAAATAACTAGTTCTTTTTTACAGAAAGATAATCATGACAAAATATGGGAAGAATTATAATATTGATACAATTTACAATCTGATAAAACTGAAGAGAGAACTGAAATTACATGACTGACTCTAACTGACATCTATGAAGCCTCTACCATACTGACTATAGATAGCTGGGAGATGCCTCCAACTACCACTTATCAATACATATGAAAAATTAAAAATATCACACAGTACACAAACTAAATCTGACTGGAGTCCCCAAAATAGAAGAACTCATCACCTGTTGATTGTAAGCTGCAACTCTCTAATTATGATGCATAGGCTATAACTGGTACCTACATTTTGAGACAATATAGCACATGGAAAATCTTAAATATGCATGCCAAGTGTGAGTAGACTCACTAAGATCCTGAATTTTGAAGTATCTTAAATCATGAGTAACAAACAAAATCTGATAAGCTGGTGAATCACTACACTTAGTTTCTTAAAAGTTATAAGTAGAACTAAAACAGGAAAATAGCAAAACATGGATACTATATAAATACTGGGTCTAAAACTACATGATGGAAACTAACACAACTCAATGATCTGAACATACAAGTATATTGAGCACAAATACATAAACATATAAAACCAAACATAACATATACTAAGTTGATCTAATTAACAGAATGATTGATAGCTGAATACTGAATAATTGACATCTGAATACTGAATAACTGGTATTTGGATACTAATTAACTGATAACTATATACTTATTAACTGATAATAGTATACTGGTTATGTAAAGTTAAACTATAATTATTCTAAGTAACTGGACTGAAATTATGGGGTACTATGCATATGAGATAAGGACTAACTGAACATCATGAGATAACTAATCATAAATGTATAAAAATTATGATATCTGAGAATGCAAGACCATGCATAAATCTGTAATCTGAAGCAAGTTAATAATCTTAAAGACTAAAATCTATATAACTAAATAACTCTAAATCTGTATGCTTTGGTCAAGCAAACCTGAACTGAATATATTAAATATTATAGTGAGACTGTGGGAGGTATCATCTAACTGACATAAATTATGTGAGCTATCATAGAGTCCAACTTCTGACCCATATTGAGGAGGGTTGTTCTATCCTTACCATCAGAATAGAACCTGAATTGTAGCAATCACTAAACTGATGTCCCGAAGGACGAGGGTGTCATGCCTAACTGATGGGGGACCCTTCAAAATCTATGGTGGCACCATAGGTCTGAAACTTAGGGACTGCTACTAATATCTCATGCCTAACTGATAGGGGAGACATTATCCCTTCGTTCACTCAATTCTAAATCCTACTCCCAACTTAAAGACACTAAAATACTAATAGGTGCATGCACTGATAACTAATAACTGATAAGCTCAGGTCATGGTATTCTGAAAATAACAGTGCATATGAATTCTGAGATAATTATTAATGTATAAACTGATACTAGATTGAAAGTGAAATAAGTTTAATTAAACATGATTTCATGACTAATAGTACTCATTATGATCATAATAACTGATTAAATAGGAATAAATTATGGTTTAACTGAATAAAACTTGAAAATCTAAAAATTATGTAAAACACGTTGGTATCGAGTGTTCATAATCCACCATCACTTAATGACCATAAAGCACGATATAAACACTTAAAACTATAGTATGAAAATCATAGTTCAAAATCCAAAACATGGGCAATTCATCAAACACATGGAAATCATGACCTTGAACATGGGAATATGTTAAACATGGAAAATCAACATGATTATGTGGCTAAGATCATAACTTGACATTATAACATGGAATTCACTTGAATAAAGCATGAGAAACTCAAATTCAAACCATGAGGAAATCAAATCTTGCATGGGATCATACATGGGCTGAATTGAATTAAAAACACCATTCAAACGTGAAATTTAATCTTCTTTGAACATACAAAATTTCATAATAAAAATCCATTGTTTAGTTAAAAAGAGGGTTTTTGGTCTCCATGGGTGAAAGGGGACCCATGGATGAACTCCTATATACCTTAATAGGCTTTATTTGACGTAGAGAACTTGACCTTGAAACCCTTGGAAATGATCTTGAAACTCTTGAACTAGAGAACTTAAATTCTTGTATATATTGAAGAGATTGCAATGGAGTTTTGAAGTTTTGGATGGAGGTTAGGGTTTGTTCTTGAGAGAGGGAGGCTTTCTTGAAGATAAATTATGAGTGAAGGGGAAACTAATGCTCCTTGGGGGCTGAAATTATTTGTTATGGACGGATTTAGGTGAGGGAAAATGATCAATGTGACCCTAGACCCTTAAGAAGTTGAATAAGTGTGTGAAAAAGCTCCGCATTACGTCAGACATCGCGTTGGGAGAGCAACGCGTCATGTCATGTATCACGTTGAGAAATTGGCGCGTCGTGCTCTAATCGCATTAGCTTGCTACCTCTCACAAAAAATACCATAACTTTTTGGTTGGGTATCGGATTAAGGAAAAATTGGTATCATTGGAAATCTGACTCAATTATTTATAATTTGGAGGGTATTGAGCTTCAAAATTCTACTTATATTAAAAGTTATACACATTCAAAGTCGACCCTTGTAGAATCGAATACCAAATTTTGGATGAATCAAAGGCTCTTAGCTCAGCTTTATTCTAAGTGATTCTTATGAATATTTTTACCTTTAAAGCACATCAATCATGAGTAAAGATCACAAAACTTATATTCATATGGAAATTATTTGAATTATAGTTTATACACGTAAGAACGACGGTTCAAAGACTAGCCCAAAAGTGTGGGGTGTTACATGTGTAAAGAATCAATTAGATGTGTATTACTGCTCATTGGATTGATAAAAATTAGACTTTTCATAAAACAATTATCAATTTTTGTCCAATTTCTAGCCATAGAGGTGAAGATATAGCAAAGGTCATTATTAAGTGTTTGCATGAGTAGGGATTGCATCAGATTTTCACAGTTACTGTTGATAATGCTAGTTCAAATAGTGTGTGTATGGTTAAGTTGTCTAAGCAATTTCTAAGTGGGGGACCAATCTTATTAGTGGTAAACATCTTTAAGTTCGGTGTATGGAGCATATTATAAACCTTGTCATTCAGGATGGTATAAAAGAAACAACAGTTTTTATTGAATGAATTAGGAAAGCAATGAGATACATTAGGCAATCTCCTACTAGATGGAAGAACTTTCAGAAATATTGTGAAGATAAAATTCTTACAAATAAGTCTTTATTCTTATATGTTCCCACAAGGTGAAATTCCACCTACTTGATGTTGAACGGGGCTATTGAATATGAGGGTGCAATTTTGAATTATGTTGATCATGATATTGATTTGGTACATCATCTTAAGTTTGGCCATATCTCTGTGTGTGATGGTGATAGTGATATTGTGGATGAACAACATACAGGTATACTTTTAAGTAGTGATTGGGATAGTGTGAATTTTTTAAAAAAATTTCTTACACTATTTTTTAAGCTTACTTTGAAGGTACCTGGATCATTGTATATTACATTAAATATTCATTTTCTTGAAATTTGTCAAGTTGGTTTTTACTTGACAAAATTAATATCAAGTGATGATAATGTATTGGCTCAAATGGCAACAAAAATGAAGAAGAAATTTGAAAAATATTTGGAGGATCCAATAAAAATGAATAAGATGTTTTTTATACCTTGTGTTTTGGATCCTCATCACAAATTTACCACTCTTGATTTTGTACTTAAGAAGATTTTTGAGGATAACATTCCAACTAAAGAAAAAGATATGCAATAGTACATGAAATCATTATTTAAGAGTATTCACAATCTGCTTTAAAAGACAAAGATGGTAAACTATCTTCAGAAGTAGAGGCTTCTAGTTCAAGCTCTATGGTTGGTATTGGTGTCTTTTATGAAGAGTTGAGTAGACACACATCTGGGAGTGCAGCTGGAAATTCTAAGTCAAAATTGGATAAATATCTTGGATAAGATATTGAAGTTGGAACATCTAATTTTAGTGTATTACTTTTGTGGAAATATAACTAGGCTAGATTTCCCTTTTTTCTGAGATAGCTCAGGATATTTTAGTTGTTCCTATTTCTAGTGTAGCATCAGAATGTGCTTTCGTATCGATTGGTGTATTCTTGATTCATTTAGGAGTTCATTAACTCCTAAATTGGTATAAGCTCTAGTGTCTCTACAATATTGGCTTCTAAGTGAATCATAACCTATAAGTATATAGGAGGATTTAGATTCTCTCAAATAACTTGAACAAGTTAAAAAAAAAACCTTTTGGAGAATTATTTATTTAATATTTTTGTTGCTTGAGCTTTGACTTATTCTTTTAATTTATTTATATTTGGCCAAAGTTGAAAAAGAACCTAGCATTTATGACATATAGCAACTTGAACAAGGTAAAAAAATCTTGTATTTGGTGATTGTGTTGATTAGATTTGTTGAGGTGGGTTGAATTATTACATTTTTGTTTTGTGGTAAAATGTATTTCCCAGATTTGATTTTTTTCTAATATCAACATGGTTGTGGCATGATATGCATGTATATGAAAAAGAATTAGTTTCTAGTTTATGGAATTTGCACACTAAATATCTGATTTTTGGTTTCTAGAATTTGCACACTGAATTTCTGATTTTTGATTTCTGGAATTTACACACTAAATTTCTGGTTTTTGATTTCTTAAATTTGCATACTAAATTTCTGATTTCTGAAATTTGCACAATGCATGTATGTGTGTTGAATGCATATATGTTGAATTTGCACACCGACTAAGCTGTATTATCAATGAAACGGAATTGTGTGTATGTCATGCCCCATTTCCCTCACGAAAAGCAAGATTCGAGGTGACCACTCTTTTTGGAATTGTTTTGAAGGTAAAGTCAGAAGACTCGCCACCTAACGTATTAAGGTGTGTTAGGGCACCGATCTAGGCTACTATGAACCTATTTTTGTTGTTTAGTCTTAATTCACCAGAGTTTGAGTAAGGATTCAAGTTAACTCAAAAGGAAGATGTTAGGCACCTTTCGAGGTCCACAAAGGTGGTTCCCGGCTGAATTCGTACTTTACGTGGGGATTCTATGTGATCAAATAAAGAATCTTATTTTATTAGTAACATAACGTTTAGCTAAGTGATAAAGCAATTAACAAACGTTTATTTTAGCTATTAATTGTCTAACTGATAAAATATATAAACAAGACAAGCGAGAAAAAAGAAGGAAAATAATTATAATAATGTGGACTGGTTATGTAATAACTAATTACCCCAGATAAACATGAAAAGTAAATAAAAAGACTAAAGGAAATTGTTCAAGTCAAACAAAGAAATGTTTTGATTTCATTCGGATCAGAACCCAACTTGTTTAATCATCGTCCGACTCACTGGTCAAACTCTTAGACAAGTAACAATGTCATTAATCTTACCGTCAATTATCCGTTGGGATCATCACTTTTGAATGACTACCCGTCCAACCCTACCTAAGCTGAATGTCAAGTCTAAGGTCGTTCTATGACAAGGATAAAACTAACGTCTTTTAGCAATACTTATCATCCCACTTATCGTCCAAGAGGCATTGGACTTTGCTATTTTGGATTTGTGTTCTAGACAAAAATAAAATTATGTTGTCTAGGACTCGAAGCGCGTAACACATTGGACAACAAGTAGCACATAATAATCCCAAGTTAGACTCTTGATTAATTAATGTTAATTAATGTGACAGCATGCAAAGACAAGTAATTATTATTATATTTTTAACCTACAGGTATGATACTAAGTGTCCAACATTCATTAGTGTGATAAAAAAGTAACTGTGATTCGTGCGTATGCAACAATGTATCGTGAGTGATTAAAAGGAAATGTCAAAGTTCGGTAAATGTGTAAGAGATTATGCTCACGAATTGAGTGTTATGAACTAATGTATGATGCAATGATGTACTTAAACTAGTTAACATGTTGGGAATACCTCAAATCTACATTTAACGTGCTAAAAGTAGTGCAGGAAATTATGTCAACATGCTGAAGATAATGCAGGAAATTATGCTAACATGCTGAAAGTTATACTAAACATGCTAAAAATTATATTAAACATGCTGAAATTAGTTTTAACATGTTGAAATATTACTAAACATGCTGAAAATATTATTAAGCATGCTAAAAATTAGAGAATTAGTATTTTAACATGCTGGACACTAATGTATATGCTGAAATTCAATGTTAACATTCTAAATGCATTTAAAAATACATGTTTAATATTAACACATGCTGAAAGTATGTCAAAACTATCATGTTAACATGTTGAATTGTATTGTCATGCTAAAAATGCAATGACTTACTTGACCCTTATTTGACAGGCTAAAAGTGTAGAAAATTATTATTTAAAACATGTTGAAACGTGTGTTAATGCATGGGAATTTCAAGTTAGCATGCTATACGCATTAACGTGCTCGGAATTCGTACTATATTTAGATTCAAGTAAATATGATTAACATGCTAAAATACATTAACATGCCAAATGTTAAATTAATATGCTTAATATCAATTAATATGGTGTGTCGATTTTAGTTAGATCGAGAATAATTAATAAACTGTAGAAAATGATTCATACGTTAATAAATTCTCATTTTGTGCCTAAATGATTCATGTAACACATATTGCACGTAACCCTAAGTTGTGCCTATCTATACCATTCATAGAGCACGTAAATCCCCACTCCCCAAGGCAGTTCCCCAAAATTATTATACAATAATAATAGTGTTTATACAGAAATATTACAAACCTAAATAAATAAGTAAATAAAAAGAAAAGCCATAAATTAATAACTATTGATTTTAAAGAATGACATTGCCCGTTTAAACATCCCGGCGACTCTTCAAGGCCCAAACCTTTTGAACATAACAAAGAAGCATGACAAGCACAAAGAGATATACCAACATATTGTCCAAACAAAGGCACAAAGAAAGCACAAGCATCGGAGCAAAGGTATAGTAAGCAAGTGTAGCGTTATTGTTTCTAATTATCCCTATAGATATGTTTTCTATGTTTTCCATGGCATGATATAATCAACTCACATAATGAAAAATACGGCATTGATTTGAAACTCACCGGTGAGCAGCAATAACAGGTGATAATAAGAATAAAAAAAAGCCGAGCACGGCGAAATATGCAAGATATTTCTGTAAGCCTCGAAGAAAAGTCGAAGGAACCTCAAAGTATATAATTGTTTTTGTATAGAAATAGCTAATGATTTTTTATTTTAAGAGAGTAGCAGAATTGTAGTTTTGTAGAACTTGTGAACTTTCTGTTAATAAAAAAGAAGAGTTGTTTATATAGTGTGTAATACCGTGACATAAAAGGAAAGACATATTGAGAATATCAATTCCACCAATCAAGAATCAATTAAAAGAGGAAAAATAAAACTAGTGCTATATTTACCATAAAAGAACAACCTAAAATATGGTAACCATATAATCAAGGCAGGCGGTATTTAATAAAAGTTTACACACTAATTAAACAGTTGACTCAATCAATAATCTGTTTACCATAAATAGATGAGTCAAAAAATGCTTATTTAAAAGAGAATAAATAATAATAGAAATATGTATTAACATTAGTATTTGTCGTATATATTACATTGATTGAAGAATCACAAGAAAGTTAATCACAAAAACAATCAGGCTAAATCAATTCCACCAATCTGCTAAATTAACATAGTCAGTATTTTACCATGAACACCAATTCACATTCTGTCAACATCAATTAGACCTTGCATAATACAAGTAAAACATCTTCCAAGAACAGGAAAAAAGTCAGTAATCATATTGAGTTTCAAAAGAATGGGAGATTTTTGCACATAGCTGTAATACCCTGAGAAATTTTTCATTGAAATTTTATGAGTAAACGTGTTGGGTTCTATCCTCTAGAATTAATTATAAATTGTTCATGCAGAATGTCTTAGACTATGACCCACCATCGCGTAGAGTATCGAATAAGCTTTCCAAAGATATATGAATCATCCAAAACGGAAACCCGAACGATGAGTTATGAACATTCCGATCGAACCGTAAATAATAGTGAACAGTAAAACGTGCAGGAAAAAGTACTGAGGCCTGGCGTATTTTTTATCCAAATTTAAACAATCATAAATCCTTGTACATAATGATCTAGGTGATATACTATATATCAAAGGAAAGCTCTGCGAGTCCTCTTTCCAATGAAATTGGTTTCATCCAATTTGTCTATCGGAGCAAAAAGTTATGGTCGATCTACTTTAGCCTATCAAAAGTGAATTTTTGGGTCAATTTCAAACGATTATAACTCCTCGTACACAATGATCTGGGTGAGATACTATATATCAATGGAAAGATATGATAGTCTTCTTTCTAATGAAATTGGTTTCATCCAATTTGGATATCGAAGTAAAATGTTATGGTTGATCTACTTCAAACTATCAAAACAGTCTACCAAAGGATAGATTCGAGAATTATTTGATTTTTAGGGGCGGTTTGGTCATTCCCCCTCACCCAAAATCTGTCCAAACCCTATATTAAAGCCTATTAGAAGCATTATATGTTATATTTCATCAAATTCCCTCAAAAAGAAAACCCTAAGCTCCTACATCCAACTTTAAGAACCTCCAAAGTTCACCATTAATTTTGCAAATTTATTCAAGATTTTAAGTTCCTAGTTCAAGAACTCCAAGAACCATCATTCAAAGGCACGATTAACATCTCAAAAATAAGTATCGATCTAAAGTTCATCACTCAAGGTTGTGGGGTTTTTCAATAAGAACTCTCTTTCGTTCTTGTGCCCAAAAGTAATTTTCTTTACAAAGGCATGATTTTTATTTAATTTTTATGAATTTGAAGCATGAACTCATATCTTATGATGATTATTATGAAATCTTGATGTTTATGATTTTGAAAGATGAATTTACATGTGTGGAGATATAAAGCATGAATCTTGAACGATATTTATCATGATTTTGATATCTGGGTCGTGAATCCCTATTGGAAATTCTGTTTTTTTTATAAAGTGTGTGTTATAAGCACATTGATGTTGAATATTTGAGATATTTTGAATGATTTGACCTTTTGATCGTAATTGAGTTGTTTTGAACTCGAGTATGAAAGAAATCCACAACGTGGTTGATTTTGATAGATGGGAAGCATGATGGCTCCCGATGTATATTTATATATTACTGAAATTGTTTTGTTATGGATTGTCTTTGAAATGATCTGAGATAAGTCCGAGAGAAATCTTTAGCATCGAGTGGGAGGTATAAAGCGACCTTACTTCCCTAGAACTATGTACTCCCGTAGGAGAGAGCCTGAGGCTGATTTATATAGTGATCACTAGTTTATGTGGATTTGATATCGATAGTCCTACTCCGATGGCAAGGATAGGACGGCTCTCCCCAACGTGGGTTGTACGTTGGACTCCATGTAGCTCACATGGTTTATGTCGGTTATAGGATCTCCCAGTGTGTGTGTTTCCTTGTGTCTATGGTGAATGGTAAAGTGATTTGAAAGTGGAATTGTGAAAGTTATTCTTTCGAAAGATTTAAATGATATTTACATTATGAGAATTGATATTCTTGATGAACTGAAAGTGATTGACAAATTATATAATGACTTACATTTGTTATTGTACTTATTTCATCCTCTCATGATTATGATGATTTTCTTCGGGCTATGTGAGTCTTTCATACATCCTGCATATTTCTTATAAATATTTATGATGATGATGTTTATACAATTGCATACACCCTCATATACTTGGTTCCTTTCCATGGTACTGACCCACATCTTTGGATGTGAGCTGCATTTTCTCGGAATGTAGGTTCAGCTGCTTAGTTCCAGGTTCGATAGTGATTCTTCGGGCACGCTGTTCTACATTCTCTGTTGTGGTGAGTCCTCATGTTCTGAGGACGTGATGTCTGATGTTGGTTTCACGAAATTGTTTACATTTGATAACTGAGTATGAGTCAATTGGGGCATATCTCAATGGCTCGCTGGTTTTATTG
The DNA here is from genome assembly GCF_002878395.1 of Capsicum annuum. Lineage (NCBI taxonomy): Eukaryota > Viridiplantae > Streptophyta > Magnoliopsida > Solanales > Solanaceae > Capsicum > Capsicum annuum. Next base: position 62,216,122 of record NC_061115.1, read on the forward strand.
ATTTTCTTAGAGGCTGCTCAGACTAGTATAGATGTTGGGAGTTGACTAATAAGTCGTATTTTGTTATCTTTCTGAAATTCTTTTATTCTTGGACGATGATTACTCTATTGATATTTGAGGGTTATTTATGGAAACCCCGTTGATTTTTGTTGAACTGAATGAAAATGGCTCAAAGGGTTAGCTTGGGACTACTCGTAGCCTCAAGCACCGTGTGACGCTTCGGGATCCATTTTCTGGGGTGTTACAATAGCAGTCTAAAAGTATTCTCATAATAGTCTAAAAATAGGCACGTAATTAATTAAATGAATTGAATCAACACTCAAAGTTAGATATCATAAACCTTAGATCTAAGAAATTAATTTAGGCCGTTTGTACCCAAAAGAAAAAAAAGAACCTGCAAGTCGAACTCAAGAAACCAACATGCACTTAATGAGATAAGGAATCAAATCATAGGGTAACTGAATTCATCAAAAGGGAACCCCATCGGCCTTAATTCCAATGGGAACCTATATGAACAGAGGAAAGTAGTGGCGCCGCTGGTGGCGGCGCCGCTGGTGGCGTTGATGGGGGCGAGCTGGCGGCGCTGGGAGGAGACGCTAGAGTAGCAAAGAAAAAGCGGGGGATGGTTCACGACTGCTGTTGTCAGAGGCAGCAGATCTGGGGGTCTACCGTTAGTGTTGGCTTATCGGTGGAGAGAGTGGAGCAGCAGCGGCGCCGCTTTACCTGCTGATATCGGCGACTGGAGCAGCATTTGGTGGCTGGTTTCGTTGGTGGAGGACGAGAGGAGAGGGAGTTTAGAGGAAGACGAGAAGGAGAGCAAGGGGAAAGGGTTTCCCCGACATTGGGGTGGCCGACGGTAGCCATAGATGTCGATGATGATGATAAGAGAGAAGGGGAGGTAGAGAGAGAAGGGATAGAGAGATGGGGGAGGCAGATGAAAATGAGGGCTTAGGGTTAGGGTTTCTCAATTTAGGTTTTAAAAGGAAATGAGGAGATCCTTTGATCTCAGCCGTCGGATTAGTTTTGATCGACGGTTAAGATTTAAAGGTTGAGGATTTGGTCCATAAATTAAAATTAAATTCTTAATTGGCCATAATTGTAATAAGATGGTTGAAATTGTAAGAGATTGAATAAATTGAGTTACAAGATGAGTAAATTTGGCAAAGATTTCAAATTAGGCCGCTATTTAAATTCTAGTAGTATAATATAATAATAAATAATAATAATGATAAAAATATTAATAAATAATAATAATATAAATAAATAAATAAATAAATATTACTAAATAATGAAAAATATATTTGCAAAAATGGGAGTGTGCACAATTATGTGAAAAATAATTTAATAAATAAAATCACATAAAAATGTCATAAAATATTATAAAAATGATGCTAAAAGATAATGAAATAATTTATGCATTTTTTATCTAAATTATTAATGTGACATGTTAGTATGCATTTAATATAAGAATAGTGTGTAATAATTAAAATTAAATAATTTTGATAAAATAGCAGCCTAAAATTAGTATCGGGAGGTCAAAATTGGGTTCAACAGTGTAGTGTGTTGTACTGTGTAAGCTGAATTTTTGTTTCCCCTGCAAATTCAGTTTTATCCCCTGTAAATGAAAGGTTACATTATGGTATCCAATGTCAATCCTGATACTTAAACTTGAGTTGTCACTTTCTTTTCCTTGGTGTTTATGGCACTATCCGGCAATAAAGCTGTGGTGAGAAGGAATTAATAGTGTTTCATGTTTAGTCTATCTGAAGCAGAGTAAAGAATTTGGGGATTTAGAAGTGTTTCACTAAGGCAAGCAATGGTTATAGAAGGCGATCAACAGATCTAGTTCTAGTAAAAATTATCTAAATATTTTTTATATCGATTAAAATTTGAATGTGAGACTTCAGTATTGCTTCAACTTCTCATTCGTGACTTGCAACTTGTCTACCAGCTATTTAGACTATTGTAAGTAGTTAAATAAAATAGTTGGAGATGATTAGCAGCTAGTATTATCTTATATATTTTCTTGAGAAGACAAAAATAAGTAGGTGGAGATCTCTGTGTTTTCGGTAAAAATAATTATTTCAATACACGAATTTCATTTTTGATGATAAAAGACACAAGCTTGAATGTACTTGTCAGTATTTTCATTCAAAAGATGCTTTCAATGTAAATAATATGTTTCACCTTTAAGCATAATTCTACAAATACAGTTTTTATTGTAAAATTTGAGAGACCATAAAGAAACAAAGATATCTAAACATAGTACTGTAGGTTTGTTTCTTTTATTTATCTTATATAGTTAAAGTTGTTTGGAGTATTTCTAATATCTTTGTTTCTCTATTAATTAGGTTTTATGTCTTAACAACGTGGTCTTAAAGTTCGATCACCTGTTTGGAATCACTATCAAAAACTTGAAGAAGATGATGATGGAGGGTGCAACATGAAGTGTATTCATTGTGGTAATGTTTATAATTACCATCCACGACGTACTGGGACTTTCTGCTTGAGGGCTCATGTTGATCATTGTTTGGAGAGGATGAAGTATCGTGCTCGTAGTATAAAACTTGAGTAGTAATTAGTATTATTACTATGTTTGGAATTTGAACTTAATTTTCAAATTGAGTTACTGTTACTTTGGATTTTTCCTATTCTATTTGTGCTAGACCAGTAGACAATTTTAAATTTGTGACTTTAGTTTGAATGTTTTGTATTCTATTTGTACTAGACAGTTTTGAATTTGCGACTGTTGCAGCCATAAGACAATTTCAAAGTGCAGACTATTGCAACCATGAGCCATGTGCTCGCTTATGTGCTTTTTATTTTGTTTTTGCTAGACTACTTTTTGGTGGTATTATTTGTGATTTCAGATTTTATACTTGTGCAGTTAGTGTAGAAAATTAACGGCATAAAATATAGTTTGTGGCTTTGTAGCTTGTACACTGAAAGAGCAATAAGTGCAGATTGTGGCTTTGTGCATAGAAAGAGCAATAAGCACTAAGTAGTAAGCAGTCGACAGTAGCTTTGGACTTTAAATTATATATGTTCAATGTTAATGCTTAACCCGATAACTGAATCAATAACAATTAAAAACCGATAATCGATTAACCGATAACTTAAAGGTTCTTTAACGGTTTAGCATATATACAAACCAATAATGAATAAATAAAATCGATAATTTTCAAAATCGAACTGAACCGACCGATATGCAGCCCTAATTAGTGGTGTAATCCATCAACTACTCAATCATATATAGGCCAAAAATAATTACGACAGCAACACCAAATGCCTTCAAAGAATTAAGTAAGTGGGCCACCCTCTTTTTATATAGTGACATATATATTTATAAATTCCACCACTTTAGTACTAATTACTTCTTATTTCACTTTTTTCAATATTATTACAAGTTTTGGAATACTTTAATTTATACGGATATATCATTGTCGTCTGAATATATTATAATACTCTAATATTCTCATATCTCTTTTTACATATAACATGTGATGACATACAGTTTTTAAAGTATCATGATACATGAGTTATTAGTTTGATTGATATGTATCGTGTTACAGATACATACAAGTACTATGAAATTTCATTATAATATATCATAATTAATATCATCTCACACATAATATAACATGTACAAGCTTTATTTGTGTATCAGTAACATTAACATCAGTTTGATATATAATTTTAGTCAGATACATTAGTTTATGTATCAGCAATATGAAATCCTTCAGATACGTAGATTTCGTGAAATTTTTCAAAAGGAGAAAATAAATGTTCCCAACAACTCGGCTAGATATCCACCTGTAACGTCAAAATTTTGACTTTCTGTCAAAAAAATGAAGCTTTGGAAGGTTTTCATTTTGGCGATGGTTCACCGTCAGATACTTAAATTTCGTAAAATTTTCTGAATGGAGAAAACAAATACTTTTGATTAGATCTGGCCAGATCTCCACTTGTATCATCAAAATTCTTTGACATTCGTCGGAAAAGATGAAGCTTTGGGAGATTTTTATTTTGGTGGTGGTTCACCAATGATCCTTTTTTATTGGAGATGACCGGAGGGGAGATATGAAGGTGGAAAGAAGGAGACGAGAGAGGAGCGAAGGAAAGAGAGAAGTGGGAGAGGGCAACGGGTTTGGTGGTGGTTGGACAGTGGGAGTCACAGAGATGAAAATTTTTCACCGCTGTGGTAATGGTTTTCCGATGAGAGAAAGTGAGAAAAGGAGAAGTTGAGAGAAAGGTGGAGATGCAAAGCTGCAATAGAAAAATAGTTGAAATTTGAAAAATCTGAGGAAAATGGAGAGAAAAATCTGAGGAGATAAAAATAACAAATGTGATGTCAAGTACAATGAAGAAAGAAAATTTAAAATATGGGATGAATGTAATTAAATAAAAGAGTTGGGATTTTAAGTAGATCGATATCGTATGTTAAGTAGTTCTATCATATAATTTTTCTTAATTTTTTTATGTTAGGACAATAATATCATAATATATCAAGTACAATCTCGCAAGTAAAGATTGAGAAATATATATTAAAATTAGATTTAGAGTTAGAGTTAAAAAATTTAGAGTTAAAAAATTTACCTACAAAATTATTAAATTAATAATGCGAAGACCATTTAAAAATAGAAAAGCTTTTAGAAAAATTAAAGAATCTTTAATTAGTAATTATTCAGAATATATAAGTCTAAATAAAACAAAAGAAAATCCACAAAAATTAGCCTACTTAATTACATTAATATCTAGTATAGAATCAAAATTAATAGCACATTTAAAATCCAGAAGAATGAAACACATACCACCTAATTATGATAAAATTAGATTTAGATATCCACCAAGATATTATAAATATAATTTAAAATGAATAAAGTACAACAATATAAATAATTAAAACAAATTATCTCTGAAAAACGTAAAGAATTAAAAATAAGAATAAAAAGACTACATTATAATATATTTACCGGAGTTAGTAAAAATTCAATAGATACACAAAAAGATGAAATATCAAAATTAGAATCACAAATAGATAGTTTAGAATATGTATATCAACATGACCTATTCACAATAAAATGAATAAAGAAGAATTTATAATAGATGAAAAAATATATGAAAATTACGAAGGATCAAAAATAAAAATAGTATTTTCTAATCTAGGACGAAGATATAATAAAATAGGTGAACATTTATATCTAATGTTAGAAAAAGAAGAATTAAAATTAGAAGATAAATTAACAGCAATGGTAAGAATAGAAAAAGAAAATGAAGAGATAGATAGGAAAAAAGAAATAGAAAAAATAAAACAACAAACTACGGAAGAAATACGAAAAATAGAAGAAACTAAAAATAGTAGAATTGCTGAATTAGAAAAAGAATTACAAATGTTAAAAGAGCTGTATGAACAAAGACAAAAAGAAAAAGAAGAAAAAGATAGAGAATAGAAATTACTGAACGAGATAAATCAATTTAAGGAAAAATTAGAGATAAAAAACGAAGAATTAGAAATAAATAATATAGATATTGAAGAGACAGATAATTATGAGTCCGAAGATAGTGAAACATATACAGAAATATTAACAAATACAAAAAATTTAGGCATCAATGAAAAAGAAATTAATGAGGAAAACTTAGAAAATACCCACACGGAAATAAATACTCTTGATAAAAAAGAAAATGAAAATGTAATACCTAAAACAACAGAAATCAGAAAACCCATATACTATAAGAATAAATTTAAAAAATATAATGAATATGACAAATGGATACCAAAACAAATAGTGAATAAAAATTATAACTTTTTAGATCTAGACTGTGTAATAGATACAGAAAAAACAATACAATTATGGATAGGATATATGACAAAACAATTATTAGATAATAATATAAATATAACGGATGCACCAGAATATATAGAAAAAACTCTAATAGGATCAGTAAAACTATGGTTTGCAAATTTAACTGAAAATAGCAAAAAAGTATTAAGAACTAATAAACCTATAGAAGGAACATCATCGACAGCAACTAAACTAACACCTATAGAATTATTAAAAAAATATGAAACAGCTATAAAAGATGAATTTGGTAGTACGACAACAATCGAAGAAGAACAAAATGAAGAAAAAGATACAAATAGAAATTTAATGTTAAAATTAGCAATATGTAATATGTGTTATATAGATGAATATAGTTGTGCATTTAAAGAATATTATTACAAAGGAGCATATAGTATAGAAGAAAGTAAAGAAATAAGAAAATTATATTTTAATAAATTACCCGAGCCATTTAGTTCGAAAATAATAAAAAGTTGGGAAGAAGCAAAAATAGTAGATACGTTAGGAGCAAGAATAAAATATTTACAACAATGGTATAGAAACTTATGTGAAAAATATAGAGAAGAATTAAAAATGGAAAAAACATTAATAAGAAATTTAGCATGTTGCAAAAATAAAATAGCACCCCAATTTGGATGCGAAGAAAGATATTATAAGAAAAGAAAAAGACATAAGAAATATAAAAAATATAAAAAATCAAAATATAAATATAAGAAACCAAGAAAAAGATATTATGTAAAAAATTATAAACATAAAAGACCATATAGAAAGAAGAAATCTATAAAAGAATGTACTTGTTATAATTGTGGAAAGTTAGGACATTTAGCTAGAGATTGTAAATTACCTAAAAATCCAAAAAATAAACAAATATCAGAAATAAAAATAGATAATACCGAATATATGCAGATAGATTATATAGATTATGAATTAGAAAGCGAGGATAGTATATATGAAATTTCAGAAAACGAAACAGATAATGAAATAGATAGTGAAATAGATGAATCAAATGACTGAAGAAGATATAAAAATAATAACAAAGGAAGAATATTTAAATGATGAAGGAACGGAACAAAAAATAATATTTGATAGTAACATATTTGATGAAATAAAAGGAAAAGAATTAGATTTAAGTGTAGAGAAAATATTTAAAATACCAACAATAAAAAATATTTTTACTAGGAAAAAGGATGAATATTATGTAGTATGCCAAAAAGAACATGTAATAGACTGCAGATATGCAAAAGGAAAAGCTAGTATACCACTGGTAACAAAAAGAATAATTAATAAAGAAATAAATGATATAAAAAGTAAAGGAGATCCAATAAAATATGTACACCTTGGAGGTACAGAGATATTAATAAAAGCATGTTTTAGAGAAGGAATAGATACACTAATAGAATTATATTTAGCAGATGATAGAATTATAAAACCTATAGAAAAAAGCATAATAACTGCCGTAAAAGGAAATCTAATATATCAAAAATTTAAATTTATAATAAGTGCAAATTATTCAGTAGCAGTAACAGATAGAAATATAGATAAATCATTAGTATTATATTGGAAAATATCAGGAATAGAATTAACCCCAGGAAGTAAAATATTCACAGCAAGATATAAAAATCTATATGTATTAACAACAAAACATAAAATAACAGGAAAAAATAAAATTAACAAAATGCAAATAGAAAGCCCATTCGAACAAATAGTAAAAACAATAGATTATAATGACTATACCTATAGAGACATAGATACAGAAGAAAATTTAGAAATAGTAAATGATAGAATAAGTACAACGAAAAGAATAGCTAATGAAAAACCAGAATCATCAAGCTCATCAAAGAGAACAAGTTATGAAACAAATTCAATAAGTAATTTAAACCAATATTACATAACAGGAAAAATAAATGAAAAAGAATACCTAATACTTTTAAATACAGGACAAGAAGAAAATTATATAGCAAAATATCTAGTAAAAAATGAAGAAATAAAGACCGACAATGATATATGCCCAGATCTACCAAGAAGTTTAATAAATAATAAAAATATAGCAGAAAAAGAAATAATAATAGGAGTTAGAAAAATAAAAATAGAATTCGAAGTAAAGGAAGAAATGCAAAAAGCAGATATAATATTAGGAATAAAATGGTTAGAACAAGTAAAACCATATAATATAGAACATACACAATTAACCTTAACATATAACAAAGAAAAGTTATTCTTAAAAAGAGCCTTAACATGAAATGAAGATATATGTACTAATGAAGATAGTAGTAGAAGGATATTACAGTAGATATTATACGCCTATGATAGATACATGAGCAGAAGCTAATTTATGTAGATATAATTGCTTACCAGAAAGTAAATGGGATAAATTAAAAACACCAATAATAGTTAAAGGATTTAATAATGAAGGAAGCCTAATTACTTATAAAGCTAGGAATGTAAAGATACAAGTATGGGATAAGATATTAACAATAGAGGAAATTTATAATTATGAATTAACATCAAAAGATATACTTTTAGGAATGCCATTCTTAGATAAATTATACCCACATATAATAACCAAAACAGACTGGTGATTTACAACACCATGTAAACAAAAAGTAAGAGCAAAAAGAGTTAATAATAAAATAAGAAAGAAAACTGATTGGATAAAAGGAAGTGAAAAAATTACACAAAAGTTAGAAAATATAAAAAATACTGAAGATACAGTAGAACTAGTAGTATTTTCGATAAATAAAACAGAAATAACTATATTTTCAATAAATAAAATAGAAATAATTCAGAAAAAATTAGAACAATTATATAGTGAAGATCCATTAAAAGGATGGGAAAACATAAAACTACTATAAAAATTGAATTAATAGATAAAAATAGCATAATAACCCAAAAACCATTAACATATAATTTTGATGATTTAAAAGAATTTAAAATGCACATAGATGAATTATTAGAAAAACAATATATACAAAAAAGTAATAGTAAACATAATAGTCCAGCATTTATAGTAAATAAACATAGTGAACAAAAAAGAGGAAAAAGTAGGATGGTTATTGACTATAGGAATTTAAATGCAAAAACTATAACATATAATTATCCAATACCAAATAAGATATTAAAAATAAGACAAATCCAAGAATATAATTATTTTAGCAAATTTGATTGTAAATCAGGATTTTACCACCTAAAGCTAGAAGAAGAATCTAAAGAATTAACCGCATTTACGGTACCACAAGGATTTTATGAATGGAACGTGTTACCATTTGGATATAAAAATGCACCAGGTAGATATCAACATTTTATGGATAATTATTTTAAACAATTATCTAATTGTATAGTATACATAGATGATATATTATTATATACAAAAATCAAAGAAGAACATTTAAAATTATTGGAACAGTTCACAGATATAATAGAAAAATCGGGAATAAGTCTAAGCAAAAAGAAAGCTGAAATCATGAAAAACCAGATAGAATTTTTAGGAATACAAATAGATAAAAGTGGAGTAAAAATGCAACAACATATAGTACAAAAAATAATAAATTCGAAAGAAGAATTAGATACAAAAAAGAAATTACAATCATTCTTAGGACTAGTAAACCAAGTAAGAGAATATATTCCAAAATTAGCAGAAACTTTAAAACCACTACAGAAAAAATTAAAAAAGGATATAGAATATAACTATGATGAAAAAGATAAAAAAACAAGTTCAAAAAATAAAATTACTTTGTAGAGAATTACCAAAATTGCAATTTCCAGATGAAAATAAAAAATTTATATATATAGTAGAAGCAGATGCTAGTGAATATAGTTACGGAGGAGTACTTAAATATCGATATGAAGCAGAAAAAATAGAACACCATTGTAGATACTACTCAGGTACGTTCAACGAGACAGAAATAAAATGGGAAATAAATAGGAAAGAATTATGTTCATTATATAAATGTTTATTAGCATTTGAGCCATATATTGTATATAACAAATTTATTGTACGAACAGATAATACACAGGTACGCTGGTGATTAACAAAGAAAATACAAAATTCAGTTACAACAAAAGAGATTCGGAGATTAGTTTTAAATATATTAAATTTCACATTTACAATTGAAGTGATCAGTACTAACAAAAATATTATTGCAGATTACATATGAAGACAAAGCTACACAGACTGAAATAGTAGAGGAAGATACTCTAGAAAAAATACTTAACACCCTAACTACGCTTTCAATGAAAGTGGACAGTATGGGTAATGAGATAGAAAAGCTAAAGACTAATGAAGATAAACTGAAGTCTATAGCTACAAATCAGCTAACTCAGCAGTGTGCAGAGCTATGTCGATCGGAAGACATTAAAAATCCAGAGCTAGAAGGAGACGTTGGGACACTCCATAAAACCCATAACATTTATCAATCTACTTCTGCAGGTACAAGCAAAGGAGTTAATAGGCCAAGATACCAGAATGTAAATATGAATAAAATATTTGAGAAACCATTTACACCAAAAACACAAAAAGACCATTTATTCATACCCCCACAAGTTAACACATACCGAGATAGCCTAAACCAAGACAAAAAAGTATACAACTACACCGCCCAGAAATACATAGAAAATATATATAGAGTACAAACCTTTCTAAACCATAACCCCAGAGCTACAGACATCAAAGAACCAAATACCAATTATATAACCCAAAAATTACAAGGATATAACAAACTAATAGCACTACCCAAAACTAACCCAAGCCTAGTAAAAACCTGTTTTGACTATGGACTACTAAATACCATATATACCCAAGACGGAGAAGAGCTAACAGCTATGGAAGAATTATACAAGATATTCACTACCTACAAAAGAATAACAAAAGGAAATTTATTTTATATAAAGTGTTATACTGCACCAGCAGAGATATTATATGATGAAATAAAACCAGTTATACAAGTTGTAAAGATAGGACTAACAAGAGATATGATTATACTAGAAGATATTTCGCAACAACCAGAGATACCCAGGATTGAGATACCAGATTTTTATGCAAATAAACGACTTATTGGACTAGCTACGATTATTCAAGAATTAGCAAATAATTATACTAACGGAAACCCAATATGGAGCTACTATTCAAGAGATCATCAAATGATATATTCAAATTCAAAAGAGCTACGACAAGCAGATATGGAAGACGTAAGACAATGGATAATGACGCTACTCAACCCAGAAAAACAATCTACCGCAAGAGCAATAAAAAAAGGATTTATTTCAGACGGACTGCTAACAAGATACTGTAAAATAATTGGACACAAATATCCAGACCACCAATGTTCGAGGTGCAATGGAGAAGATAATATTATTCCAAAGGTACATCTAGAATAAAGAAGACAAAATGCCAGCTGGAAAGATAAGATAAGGAGCAATAATGGAGCAGATACGACAAAACCAACGGAGACAAGATACTGTACAAAGTCCGAATTATTGTATATTATTGTACAAAAAGTCTTGATTGAATAAGTACAATAATTAAATTGTTAGGACTTTTACGTAGAAAGGATAGGCATGTAAGCCCCTTTCGTTGACTTTTTTCTTTCTTTAGTTTTAGTTTTAGAAACATGTGATTGTAAAACTTACTTTTTCGTTCTATATATAACAAAGGCAGAAGGCATTGCAAAGGCAAGCCTTCATGCGTTGAAGCAACTTTTCTCTCTCCACTCCACAAAAAATATTTTACTCAGTTAATTAAATAAACATATTTCAATGGAAAAAGCTATGGAGCAACAAAACTCAGAAATATCAAAGCTACCCGAACAGGTATATCCATTTATGATTATGAATAGCTAATTTCATAATTCCCAACAATCATGATATGATAAAATAAATTCATATTAGTTACTTTATAGTAGAATTATTCGAAGAATAATATGTTAAGAAGTTTATTAACAAAGAGGTAACGGATAAAAATCCCTAAGGACTATGTCATCCTAAAGGTGAAACCAATGAGGCAAGAAGCCGTGGCGGGGAGTAACCAGAGTAGAGGCGCTGTTTAAGGGAAAAAGTATCCGAATTACCATGTTAATAGTGACGGAAGAACATATTATTTAAGAATAATCTAGTATATAATAAGCTAAGATGACTATATTTTATGTACATGGTTGAAGGGAATATTTTGAAAAAAGCAATTTTATGAAAATGAATGATAATTTATCTGATATGATGGTAGATAAATTCAAAATACTTATTTTGTATGCACTTAGAGATATAAAAGTAGCAGATATAAGAAAAATCATATTAGAAAAAACTTTCGGTAAATATTACATGACTAGAGTAAATTATATATCATATCTACCTAACTACTCTTACAAATATTTACGATGATAAGTTACATAAAATTTTTAGAAAAAGATATAAGAAACGTACAGTTACTAGAAAAACAGATAAAAATAAATATAGACAAATACATGGAAAATAAAGATATAAAATACATAGAATTTCTTAATAAAAATATGCAAAAACTACTAAGGCTAAAACAAATAACTACAAAATATTGTAATAAAAAATAGATCATTTAGATTATCTTAAAGTTTTAATCTTATATATACTCAAAAACATAGAAATTATAGATATTAAGAAAATAATATTAGAAAAAGTAATAGACTACGAAATTGAAACTACAAATTGTCTAGAACAGTTATACGAAGAAATTTACCCAGAAGGATATTATTCAGATTAAAAAATGTTAGAATATATTAGAAAAACTAGAGAAAATCAAGAAAATCTAAATAATGAAATTAATTATAGAAACCGAATTAGAAAAATAATGGAAAACCTAAAAGAAAAATTAATATGGATAGAAAAAACTTTAGAAAATTTAGATGAAAGTACATGTGATAGTTTATATAATTTAAAAAACTCACTACGAGAAGAACAACACAAGATAATAAATAACATTGAAAATCTAGAATTAGATATACATTATAGCACAGATAGGATAAATTATTATACAGAAATTTGTAACTCTGCAATTACTACAGGATAAAATAATTAATGAATATATCTTACGAAAAAAGTAAATCATTAAAAGATACTGAAACAAAATTTAAAAAATATCCACGCAAAAATAAAAATAGATCTATTACCCTAATAAATCTATTAAATTTGCGCACCCCCTACAAATTGAAACCTGATTAAATATGAATTCGTGTCGAAAAGTCTTGTATTGAGATAAAACGTTCTCTATCAAAGGCAACTACGTACTCAGAAAGACTCAAACTTGAGACCTCTAGTTAAGAAAGAAAGAGATACTTTCCACTCTTTCGGTCTTTCCCTTTCAAATTGTTTGTCTTTCTTTTTTTTTAAGAGTATTTGGAAAAAAATACTTTTTTCTTTTTTGACAACTCTTTAAAACTAACTTTTGAGGCAACATATTTAAGTCCATAAAAATGAGAAAAACATTTTACAACACTCTATCTTTATTTTAAGAATTTAAGATCCAAAAATCTCTTTAATCTCTTAAACTCCATTCCAAATTAAGACTAGATAAATTATTACTTTTCTTTATTTCTATTTCTTTTTGTAAAGTATTATTTTTCATCGTTGTCCCTTGGTCTAGGTATCAGCAATCAAAACATTTTTGTTTCTCATCATTCACTAAATATTTAATTACATAATTAATGGCTATAGCTACCCAAACAAAGTAGGATTTAGGAACAGTATTGTCTATATAATGCAATTAAACCTCATTAGTTTGCGAATTTTGACATTAAAGTTATATCCGTGTAGTATTATATTTGGTCGAGGTTAAGTTTTATGGACTAACAAAATTCTTTTTTACATCATATCCTCAAATTACTTAAAAGTAATAATAATTATAACTTTATTTAGTAGGTTTAATTGATAACTTAAAACAAAAATTGACACTTTATAAAGGATGTCATAATACATATCGTGACTTTAACTTGGGCTCATCTAGCATCTTTGTCCTCCAACTTTAGGTATGCATATGTGGACACTTAAACTCGTACAAAATTGAACAAGAAGACACACGCGTTCTATGTAGCGTCTCACGTGAATCGCGACATAAAACACCACATAAGACATGTGCGTCTACACTTGTTCAACTTTATTTAAGTCTAAGGAGTCATCTGGTGTAAGGTATAAGATAGAATAATATTAGAATAAAATTCAGGATTATTTTATCCTGTATTTTATTGGAGGTATTAGTTAGTCCAGCAATTATTTATCCCACCATTTATATCATAGGGATGGGATAAGTTATTCTATATACATATTGATGAAACTTATTTCGAGATAGCTAATTTTGAGATAACTTGTTTTCAACCAAATAATTCCTAAGTATCTAGTTATTCACACTCAAAGTAGGATGTTGAGAAAGGGGTCAGGTAGCTGTTAGCTAACTGTCAACTATCTGTATACATGCTCTAGCAGAGAATAACTTAACTTAATTATTCCAAGTTAGTTAACAAGCTGTGAAGAGTACTTAGTTCACGTGGCAGTGGTGATTAGCACTAACTGACTCTAACTTCTATATATATTCACTGAAGTACTGTTACATTGAGGAATAAGATCATATCTTACCCATTTCATTCCACTCTTTACCTCTTCTCTTCTTACTTCTAGAATATTTTTTTCCAAATTTCATTGTTGTGATCTCTGTATTGTATCAACTAACATGGTATCAGGGCCATTGAGCTTGAAACTCCGTTCATAGATCAACCCTCTATTCTTCGTTTCTCCTTTATTTGTTCATCTCACCCTGCTCAATTTCAACTGTGTAAATTGTATCAATGGCTTCCACTACAATTTAGCTAGGAGCCACAGTTGAAGCCAATCAACCTCTGTACTTGTTCCCAATTGATACCAGTAGTATATCCCTCATTTCATTCCAACTGACAGGCTCAAACCACTATGCATTGTGGAATCGATCGATATGCATTGCAATATTAGGTTGAAACAAACTTGGAATTTTCGATGGAGAGTGAAAGAAGGGAAAATTCAATAAGAATTATTGTCATTAGTGGGAGCGATGCAATGCAATCGTTTTGTCCTGATTGATGAATTCAGGAGCTTCAAATTTAATCAGTGGCATTGCATATAGTTTTAGTGCTCACAGAGGAATATCTTCGTGAAAAGTTTGACAAAATTGATTGTTGTAGATCTTTTAATCTACACAGAGAAATTGCAACTCTCAGTCAAGATATGTCTTCTATCTCCACATATTATTCTAAATTGAAGGACTTATGGGATGAACTTGAATCCCTAACATAGTACCTGGATGTGATTGTGACAAATCTAAAGATTTTGTTTCTCACATGCGATGATAAAAACTTTATCAATACTTAGTGGGGCTTAATAAGTCACATATACAAGATAGAAGTCAGATAATCATGATGATACCTCTACCAAATGTTAATCAAGCCTATGCTATGTTTATTAGTGATGAAAGCCACATGGTTGTCTCCGCTAGTTCTAGTGTCCCGGGACCTACTCCTGAGACCACTGCCTTATTTACTGCTTTGTACTCGAATAAAAGTTTAGGATCTCATAGGGGTTATTAGAAGTATAGGAAGTATTTTCCACTACAGTGTGATGTTTGCAAGGGTAGAGGTCATACTAAGGAAACTTACTATAGAGTTGTTGGTTATCCTGTAGATTACAAGTTCAATAAGAAAGGGGGAACTAGTATAGTTTTGCCTCAGGTGGTTAGTCTTTCACTGCTAAATCTAAGATTGAAATCCCAACTTTCAACTCATTCTGCATCCACAGGAAAAAAATATGGCTTCGGGATGTCCTGCTTCTATGAATATTAATCCAACTAACAGCTGAGTTGCACATTTACTAAAGACCAGTATGACCAAATTATACATATGTTGAACAAATCCACTCCTTCACTAGCAACATCTGCCAATTTGATAGGTTTTATCAATGCATTCCAATCAAATTCAACTAAGCCAGACTGGATTATTGACACAGGGACAACAAATCATATGGTGTCTGACCTTATCATGTTGAAAAATATTATTAAAGTACCACCATCTACAGCTAGGCAAGTGTATTTTCCAAATGGTAATATTTCCCAGTCTCTTATATTGGCTCCACTCCAATCTGCTCTAGGTGCATTATCACCAATGTTCTTCATGTCCTTCAATTCAAGCATAATCTGATGTTAGTTGCTCAATTAACTAGAGATTTGGGTTGTTATGTGTTATTTTTCCCTGATTTCTGCCTCTTTTAGGATCTTTTCATTGAAAAGGTGAGGGAGATTGGTAGATTGAGGGATGACTTATATCATTTTATGTCAGAAGAGAGTGAGGATGTTCATAAAGCAATAATGGTGCAACTGTGATGAATGAGAATGTGCATCTGCATACCCCAAGTCAAGGCACTATTGATATTAGGCTATGTCACTAAAGGCTTGGTCATGTGTCCTCCTATGTTCTTAGACAATTATTTTCAGCTTCCCATGATAAGTGTGTCACTTCTATAAATCAATATGTTGTGTGTCCTCTACCTAGATAGACAAAATTACCTTTCCCCTTTAGTACTACCACAACTAGTTCTTGTTTTGGCATGATTTATACTGATGTATGGGTCCATATAACACTGCAACATATGATGGTAATAAATACTTTTTGACCCTTGTTGATGATTTCTCAAGAATGACTTAGATTTTTTTGTTGAAATTGAAATTAGTTGTTTGTGTAGTCCTTAAATAGTTTATTCCTTATGTTAGAACCTAGTTTAACTCAGACTCAGGAGTAAAGATACTTAGATTTGATAATGGGATAGGATTTATCAATATAGTTTGGATCTCTTTATTCACTAAGTTAGGCATTATGCATCAAACTTCTTGTCCCTATACCCCTCAACAGAATGGTTTGGCTAAAAGAAAACATAGACACTTAATGGAGGTATCAAGGGTTATAAGATTTCAAGTTCATATTTATATTAAATTCTGGGGTCACTGTGTTCTTATAGCTGCTTACATTATCAGCAGAATGCCTTCTTCTAGCCTAGGAAACCAATCACCTTTTGAGCTTTTACATAACAAAAAGCCTTATATTCATCACTTGAAGGTTCTGGGGTGCTTGTGTTATGCCAAGGTTCCCTCTCCAAAAGACAAGTTTGCTACTAGATCTCAACCTTCTATACTGATAAGATACTCAAATACATAAAAGTTCTATATTCTTTATCACTTGACTAATCATGTCTTCTTTGTTAGTAGGGATGTTTCCTTTTGAGTAAATGTAATGCCCCAAAATCTCTTCTCAGAACGTCACACGGTGCTTAAGACTACAAGTAGCCCCAAACTAACACTTTGAGCCTTTACTACATATAATAACTCAATTCGAGATGAAATAAACAAAACACTGGTACTTATATCAAATGATAGAAATACAAAGAAAATACTCAGTCCAAATGACTACAAAACTGGAAATCTCAACATACTAACAATCTGATAATTAGTCTAACAAAGCCTCTACTACTCAAGTCTACTAGAGAGCCATTGGGGTAGGTCCCCAACTAACTCAAACTGAACTGAAAGCAATAATATGTCTACTAATAATACTGGAATGTCTGAAGATAGGTCCTCAAACCATGAGGACTCACCACTGTAGAGATGTAGACAAAGGTACTCGAAAATCACTGATGAGACTGGGACTAAGCACCTGAACCTACATTATAAGACAATGTAGCACATAAACATATATGTGGATTAGAACTTGAGAATGTACTGAGTATATAGGGGCGTACGCATGTACATAAAATAATATCCATGGTCTTTAATCAAATCATACATTCAAATATGAATGACTCACATAACTTGAATAAGTCTAATATAATAAGCTCATAAATCATGTAGAATGAAGCATGTAACACAAATCTCGTGAGTCATTATACTTTAGCTTTAAAATCTGAACTCTTCTCTTATTCTCATTACTCGAAGACTAAAGAAAGCTTTAAACAATACTTTCCAACTCATGCATATATCTCATGGTGAGTAAAACTTCTTTAATGGTCAAGAACTTAGAACTCTTTTAAACTCAAGACACTTGGAACTCAGAATTCTATAACTCTTACTAGTAGAGAAAACTACTTTCTTCTTGGGAAAATTGTACTTCAAGAAACTATTTTGAAATCTTACTATTAGGGAAAATCACTTATCTCAAAGCTTTAAGGAAAATATTCTATATCAAGGGAAAATATCTTAGGAAGGTTCTCTCAACTGACATAAACCATGCGAGCTACATGGAGTCCAACGTCTTGTCCTCTTAAGGAATAAACCTCACGTTGGAGAGAGGCATCATACTCTTTCCAGGGAGTATAACCTCAACTCAGTGATCACTTATCTCGGCCTCGGACCCATAAATCTCAATTCTACGGTGGCACGTAGTTCTTGAGCATGAAACCGTAGTAACTTACCCAACTCGGTGCTAAATACTACTCCCTTTAGTTAGCTACGCTCATCTCATGGAAATCCACTTTAAAATAATCTCATGGTTCATAAGAACCCAACTATAAAATCTATAGTATTATTTGGTAAAGTGGATTTCAAAGATACTATGACCATTAAGGTCAAAACTTTCTCAATGATCTCAAAATACTCAAATCATGGGTGCTTATAGCACAAAAGTTCATAAAAACTGAAATCTCAAGTAGGGTTTAATGACCCATAATTAAATCTCAAGTTAAGACACATCAAAATACATACTAGATGTCATAAGGATACACAAATCATATAAAAATCTGGAATGTTCAGCAATTTGCATTATAACATCAACATACTTATATAATTTAATTTCTAAAAAATGGGAAATATCATAATCTCAAGAAATAATAACATAGGGTTAAACCCATACTTCAATTTCATAAGAAAACATGTAAAACCATATATCTTTGTAATTAAAACAACTTTTGGGCACAAGAACGGAAGGAGTGTCCTTGTTCAAACCCCACATACCTTAGATTGTGAAACTACATGAACAAGCTTGCTTGAAACTCTTCTTCTTACTCTTTAAGAGAGGGTTCTTGAAGCCTTGGATTTGGGGAACTCGAATCTCAACTCAATTTGTAGAATCCATGATGAGTTCTTGAATTTTTTGGAGAAGGGTTTTGAGTTTGTTCTTGAGGAAAAAACCCTAGCCTTTGGATGTTTTGGGAGATAATGAAGTCATATGCTTCGTTTTGAATTTATCTAAGTATTAAAAGGGGAAAAAGGCCAAAGTCCTTTTAAAATGACTTAAAAATAATGAACGGGATTTACGACAATCGGAGTGATGGTCCATCGCTAGTCTGATGGTCCATCGAATCGTCCATCGTATGTTGGTCAGAAAAAGGCCACACTGCCTTAGTTGCAACGGTATTCGTCGCTAGCTTGACGGTCCGTCATCTTGGCCATCGCATTTATGCCAGAAGAGGGAGTCACTGCCTTGGTTGCGATGGTCAGGGCGACGGTCCGTCGCAAACTCGATGGTTCATCAACCTGTCCGTCGCACCTGGGCGGTTCCGACAACTCTCAGTAAAATAGCCATAACTTCTCACTCCGATACCGAATTTGGATGAAATTGGTATCGTTGGAAATCTAATTCAATTCTCTACATGAAAAATAGTCGATATTAAGGAAATTATACATGGTTTAAAATATTTCTCACTTGAGAAGTCAGCCCTTACTCTTCTTAAAGATGAAACTCGACTTAAAGAATATCTGGGGTATTACAGTAAATGTTTTCCCTTTTTAATAGTTACACTCCCATAATCCTCTTATATTCTCTAAAACTGATATTTTCTCCCATGATGTGTTTCATCATACTCTTGTAACCTCTACTTTACCTAATAATACTGCTTCATCTGCTGCACTTAGTGATTTACCTGACCATACACCTACATCTACTCTTTTACTTGATGATACTACCTCACTTGATCCTCCTAGTACTGTGATCCTTGTTGTACCATCTTCTACAATACCTACCCCTGTGGTTCTTTCCTTTTCTACTATAATGCCTACTACTAATAGAAGATCCACTAGGGATAGAAATGCACTCTTGTGGATGAAGGACTTTATTTCTTTTGCTGATCACAAGACAGTCACTTATCCTTTAGATATTGTGCTCTATTATGATCATTTGTCCAGATATTATCAGGATTTTCTTGCTGGAACTTCTATTGTTGAACCATCTATATTTGCTAAAGCTTGTACATACCCTAGGTGGGTTACAACTATGTAGCAAGAAATTGTTGCTTTAGAGGCTAACAACATATGGAAGATAGTTCTTCTTCCTGATGACAAGCATCCTATTGGTTGCAAATGGATCTACAAAGAAAAATACCATGCCAATAGTGACATTGAGAGATTCAAAGTCAGGCTTGTAGCCAAAGGCTTTAGTCAACAAGAGGGGATTAACTACCAGGAAATATTTTCCCCCAGTAGTAAAAATAGTCACTGTCAGGACTATCTTGTCTATAACTGTTTCTCAGTATTGACACTTCTATCAAATGGATGTGTACAATGTATTCTTGCAAGGAGACTTGTTTGATGAGATCTACATGAAGCTGCCTCAGGGCTTCCAGATTTAGGGGGAAAAGAGACATGTCTACAGATTACTCAAGTCCTTAAATGGACTTAAGCAAGCCCCAAGGTAATGGAATTCTAAACCTACCGATGCACTAATGACTATGGGTTTCAAACAAAGCCACTATGATTACTCACTCTCCATAAAGAAGGTAAACAATGATATTGTGATGATATTGGTATATGTTGATGATCTACTGATCACAGACAGCAATCTAGAGCTGATTAAGGGGACAAAGCCTGAATTACAAAGGACTTTCAAGATGAAAGACTTGGGAGACTTGAGATATTTCTTGGGCATTGAATTTGTCAAATCAAACAAAGGGATATTAATGCATCAAAGAAAGTACAATTTAAAACTGATCTCTAAACTTGGAATGGGTGTAGCTAAACCTATTGGTACACCTCTTGAAGTGAATAGCAAATTAATAACTCATGAGTTTGACACTCATGTCAAAGTGGCAGGGACTACAGATGATGAGTTATTGCCAGATATAGGGGAATATCAGAGATTAATTGACAAACTATTATACCGAACAATAACCAAAACCTAATATAGCTTATAAGGTTCAAACACTAAACTGGTTTTTGGCTCAACCAAAAAGGTCATATATGGAAGCAGCCTTAAGAATAGTAAGGTATGTTAAGAATCATCCTGGTCAGGGAGTGCTATTATCCAGCAACAAGAAAAAGGTTTTAACTACCTATTGTGATGTTGATTGGGTTACTTGCCCAAATTCTAGAAAGTCAATAACAGGCTTTTGTGTTAAGTTGGGAGATTCATAAATATCATGGAAGTAAAATAAGCAAAGTACAGTGTCCAGAAGCTCTGCAAAAGCTGAATATAAAAGTATGGCTTTCAACATTGCAGAAATTATATGGATAGAAGGACTATTGAAGGAGGTTGATTATGAAGTGAGTTTACCGGTTACACTCTATAGTGACAGTAAATCAACAACTCAAATAGTTGCAAATCCAATGTTTCATAAGAGAACAAAACACATAGATATAGATTGTCACTTTATCAGGTAAAAAGTTACTCAAGGACTAGTTAAAAATAAATATGTACATTCTTCTGAACAGTTGGCTAACCTTCTAACTAAAGGCTTGGGAAAAGTTCAGCATGACTACTTAAACTTTAATCTAGGAGTGTTAGATATCTTTGCACCACCTAACTTGAGGGGGAGTGTTGAGAAAGGGATCATATAGTTGTTAGTTGACTGTCAACTATCTGTATACATGTTCTAGTAGAGAATAACTTAATTATTCCAAGTTAGTTAACAAGCTGTGAGGAGTAGTTAGTTCACGTGGCAATGATGGTTAGCACTAACTAACTCTCACTTCCATATATATTCACTGACATTCTGTTACATTGAGGAATAAAATCATGTCTTACACATTTCATTCTACTCTTTCCCTCTTCTCTTGTCACTTTTAGAATCTTCTTTCCCAAATTCCATTGTTGTGATCTCTGTATTGTATCAACTAACATAGGAGAACATAAAATTCAATGAAAATCGAGTTAGAGGACATGTATCATGTAGTAAATTTGAATCCTATTTGGTCACCAAAGTTTATCAACAACTTAGGCCTTTCGATCCACTCGTGTGATATTTGCTATTTTCTGCAAATTGATCATATATACTATATAATTGATGACTAAATACTACATTAAAAAAGGATGAGAAACACAAATGAAAGTTGTTTACTTTATTTTCTATTCCCAATGATGAGGAATGGCGTAAAAAAATCATATTACCGTTTGAAAAGGTGATCTCTTGCAAATACGGGTGATTAAAATAGGTCATCTACTTAAAATAAGTACCAAAACATATTACATATTTAAAATAGTATCAAAATAAACTTAACTCTCAAAAAAGTGAATTATACCTTTCTCTATTAACGAAAAATTGAATGACAGGGTTAAGTTTTATAAAAAGTATAAAACTCACTTTTTTGTGAGTTATCCTTCTTATTTATATATAACTCAGAAAAAAGGTGAGTTATATTTATGAAAAGTGTAAGACTCACAAAAATAGTGAGTTATACATTGAATATAAAATTTTCCCTTTCATGGATCCTTTACCTTTATCCATCCGATTCACCTCCAAAATCCTACAAAATCCACATCGATTTCCCACAGGTCTCCTCCCTCTCCCTTCTCCCACAACACAAATTTTATTGATTCCTAATCGTTGGTCCTACATTATTGTTGTTCCGTGCTAGAAAAATTGAAAAATTATTACGGTTCAATTGAGGTATTTTTTTTATTTTTATTTTTTTAAAAATTGTTTATTTATGGCTTATAATACTCAAATTTCATGTTATGAGCTCATTTGGCCAATTCTTCGTAACTGTGTGGCTTGATTCTTTGATTCCTAGTGATCTACCTTACAAGAAATCCTAATTATTAGTGTGTACGCCTAATATGCATAGTTGCCCCTACCTTATAACGTACCAAAAATTATCTACAAAATTTATTTTATATTTTGATTTGCATTAAGAATTTTTTTTATATGTATCAGAAATAAATATATGATATACAATTACCTAACCTAATGAGATCGACATTCGTACATCAAGTATAAGTTAACGATTAAGTTTCATAATTTTAATTTATCATACATGTGACATGAGTAGGATTGCCAACAAAATAAAATTCTTAATGCAAGTCAAAATATAAAATAAATTTTGTAGACAATTGGTACATTATAAGGTAGGGACTACTACGCATATTAGGTGTACACACTAATAATTGAGATTTCTTATAAGGTAGATCACTAAGAATCAAGGAATCAAGCCAAACAATTACGAAGAATTGGCCAACTGAGCTCGTAATAGGAAATTTGAGTATTATAGCCATAAATCAATAATTTTTTTTAAAAAAATGAAGAATCCAAAAAATACCTCAATTGTATCGTAATAATTTTTCAATTTTCAAGCACGGAACAATAATAATGTAGGACCAACGATTAGGAATCAACAAAATTTGTGTTGGGGAGGGGAGATCTGTGGGGAATCGATGTGGATTTTGTATGGTTTTAGAGGTAAATCGGCTGGATAAAAGTAAAGGATCCATGAAAGGTAAAGCTTTTACATTTAATATATAACTGACTGTTTTTGTGAATCTTATACTTTTCATAAATATAACTCACTTTTTTGTGAGTTATATATAAATAAGAAGGATAACTCAAAAAAAAAAGAGTAAGTTTTACACTTTTTATAAAACTAAACTCCGTCATTCAACTTTTCATTAACAGAAAAAGGTATAACTCATTTTTTTGTGAGTTAAGCCTATTTTGGTATTACTTTAAATACATGACATATTTTAATACTTATTTTAAGTAGGTGGCTTATTTTCGTCGCCACTCGTTAATAGAATGGGGATTTTTATAGAATTAATTTCAAATGGGATAAAAGAATGGGGTGGTTTAATTTTGATGACAGTATTGCAAAATTATTCATGTTTTTTGTTAAGAAATAATGGTACAAATAGACTTTTGTTGAATAACTAATATAAATGAACTCAATTTTTAACATATGGCATAGATGAGCTTTGTATGATTGAATGTATTAATTTTTCATGGAATTCTTAATCCTGAATATCCCGTTTAATTTGGCATTATTATTTTATTCCACCTCCTAGGTGAGGTGATAAATTAGGATAAGAATTATAATCTCAATATATTTTAGTTTGGGAACCAATCGATCCTTAAGGAGGCATTTGGTAGCTAATTTGAAGGTGATCTATGATACTGTTAAATCTTGCATAAACAATATCATGTTAGGGAATTGATTAGAAAGTAAGTTATTCATATATAAAATTAATACGGTGTTTGATATGTAATATAAAAATATACATAACTAATATATATACATAAATTATGAGAAAATCTGTAATATTATTTATGTAAGATAGAAGGTGAAATAAATATACATAAATAACTAATAGATGAATAAGTAAATCTTACATAACAAATACCTCAATAATATAACACATAAATTTCATGATGACGAATCTATGCATTACCAGGCATGCATAACTCATCTAAATCTATGCATTACTAGACATGCATAACTATCTATGAGTGCTAAATATACATAAGACTAAGGCCAAATTCATCGGTAGCCTCCTAAATTTGGCACGAATTTTCATTTATGCATCTCAAGTGAATGTTGTTCTCAAGTGAACGTTGTTCACTTTTAACACCCCAAGTAGCCACAAAGTGTGTCACTTTGACATATTTTGCTAAATCAGCAAAGAGAGTGTGTTGCACTCGCTGCCCGACGCGTTTTAGGGTATATAATATATAAATGAACCAATTATAAAAGGACATTCGGCATTTTTATAAAAATAATTTTTATATAATTAATTTAAATTAAAAAAAATTAATAACCCCGCCCCACCCTTATATCATCTTCCTAACCACCCCACCCCACCCCATATCATCTTCCTCAGCCCACCCCACCCCCAAATCGTTGTTGTCACCCCTACCCCAAAATCGTCTCCTCCCACCCTCCCCCACCTCCATTCATTAGTTTTCCACCATTTTGTTTTCTTAATACAATTAATTTTTAATAATTTGAAAGAATGCAAGTTGGTGCAGATTGTAGATTTTTTCTTCTTCTTTTTCTACTTTTTCTTCTTCTCTCTTTCAACCATTAATTTTCCATCATTTTTTTTCTTTTCTTAACACATCTGTATCCCTTCATTTTCTTGTCTGATTTTTGAAAAAATGGCAAAAATAATCCATATGTTGGGATTTAATGAGACTATCATGGTGTTTTTAATAAAGTGGCAAAAATGATCCATATATTGAGAAAATGGCAAAAATGGTTTTCGTCGATGGAACAACGGTGTTTGTTGTTGTTGGCTTGGTGAATTTGTGCTATATGTTTTGAATTTGTTGAGAAGTGAATTTGTTGTTGGCAAAAATTATTGTTGAGAAGTGAATTTGTCTTGGCGGAGGTGCAGTTATTGGCTTGGTTGGCGGTTGAGGGGGAATGGAGAAGATGACTTTGGGGTTTGGGGAATGGGGGTGGGGGTGGGGGTGGGGGTGGGCAAATGGAGAAGATAACGGGCGAGGGGGAGGGGGGCTGCAATGTAGAGAAGATGACTTTGGGTGGGGGGATGGGGGGATGGGTGGTGGTGGAGCAGATGACTTTGGAGTTTGGGGGTGGTGGGGTGGGGTGGGATGGGGGTTGGGTTGATAATTTTATAATTATTTTTTAAAATGTCACGTGTCAGTAATTAATTGGTTCCTTTAATTTAATTGTGTGTGTATATATTAATAAGTTGGATAATTATTAATAATCATGTATTTTGGCCTTTTGTTTTTTTAAAAAAATTAATTGTGAATATAAATAATGATGTGGCAATTTAAATGAGTTGGCACAAATCAATTGATCGTTTTGTCCACGTTGGCAGCGAGTGCAACACACTCTCTTTGTTGATTCAGCAAAAGTGTCAAAGTGACACACTTTGTGGCTACTTTAGATGTTAAAAGTGAACAACGTTCACTTAAGGTGTGTAAGTAAAAGTTCGTGCCAAATTTAGGAGGCCACAGATAATTTTGGCCTAAGACTAAATCAGAATAATCCAACCACCAGATTACACATTCCGCCTCAACTCACATGTCATTTCCCTTTCTTTTCATTCATGTCCAGTCTATGGCACTAAAGTTGGTGTCCCAATTGAACATTATCCACATTGTTTTAAAGATCGCATATACCCCTTTAAGGGAGGGGCGATCAAAGTAGGTCACCTACTTATTTAAAATATTAAAATATATTATATATTCAAAAAGATATTAAAATAAATTTAACGAACTTCATTTTTTTTTGTGAGTTATTCTTTTTATTTCTATATAATTCATATATTATGTGAGTTATATTTTATTTTTCTTATGAAAAGTATAAAATTCACAAAAAAAAAAATGTTATCCTTCTTATTTCTATAAAACTCACATATTATGTGAATTATATGTAGTATAAAGTCTAGCGTAAAACTCAAAAAAAAAAGTTGTCCTTATTTTTATAAAACTCACATAAATTGTGAGTTATATATTTATTTTTATAATTTTACTATTTTTATTTTACAAAACTCACATATTATGTGAGTTATGTATTTTTTATTTTATAAAACTCACATATCTATTTTTCTTATTTTAATCTATTTTTATTTTATAAAACTCACTAATTATGAAGTAAGTTACATATTTTATATTTAAATAATTCACATAATTAGTGAGTTTTATATAATAAAAATAGAAATTGAATAACTTAAATAAGTTGCTTATTTTATAGTTGAATAACTCATATAATTATTGTCAAGCTTGTTTCAAGAATCTATTTAATAAAACTCACTAATTCGGTGAGTTATTCAAATACATACTAAAGGCTTGGTTGAACAAATAAATTTCTGTATAAACTGCTAATTATTCAAAGATAAAAATGGAAACCCTCTCTTCTCTCTCCTCTCGGCGTAGGAGTTGCTATCATATGCCGGGGTGAATATGGTGGGTCAGAGACGAAGAGGGACACCACGAAAGGAACTAATTACTCACTTTGGGAACTCAGGAAGCTCCAAGCATGCTGGATCTCAGCTGAAGGACCTTTGTTTGCAGGCTAGCGAAGCATCAATGAATAGCGGTTTGTTGAGGAAGGTGAATTCTGGTTCGCGGAGCAATGACCAAGCAGGTACCTCGAATTCCAACCATCAAAATTTACATAGGAGTCCAAAAATTGCTCAAGGCGACGTCCACTCATCTTCAATAGAGAGTGTTAGCTCAACACCTATTGTTCTGTCAAACACTGTTCCATTGAATACTGATCTAGCGAGTGTACGAAGTGTAGATCTAGAAAATAAGGGGGAAATATTAGGATAACATCCCCTCCCGAGGTTTACACTAAGGTAAATCTATGGGTGAATCTATTTGCTGGTAATCGAGTTGCAACAAATTGTATGACGTTAAATTACATCCCCTCTGAACTGGTTAATTAAAGCCCGGTTGTGAAGATAGAAAAGCTGGAACAAGAACAGGAGGAAACAAAATGGAGGTATTCGTTGGTTTTATATGTTATTGGGGATATGCCAGGCTATAACTACATGAAACAGTATATATCACAAACTTAGACCAATGTTGTTGCACCAGATTTATACTATCATGATGAAGGGTACTATCTAGTGAAATTTCAATCGAAAGTTGATATGAAAGAGATCCTTTTTACAGAACCATATAGTATCAATAGTAACCTCTGATATTGAAACAATGGATGCCCCAACTTGACTTTAAATCAGAATTCCGTACAAAAATATATTTGTGGGTAACACTACCCAAATTGCCTTTGAACTGCTGGAGTTGTGATTCGCTTAGTCGGATTACAAGTGTTATCGGGATACCTTTGTTCGCTGATGAATGTACATCTAAGCAAACTAGGATCTCTTATTCAAGGATGTTAATTGAGGTTGACATCACTAAATCGATCCCCAATGATATTACAGTTATGAATGCACAAGGTCAAACTTTCAAACAACCCATCATGTTTTATTGAAAACCAGAGTATTGAGAAGATTGTATAGTGGTAGGGTACTCGTGTTTGAAGGAGAAACCCCAGCAGCCCACTTTACCTAAAGCAAAACCACCTCAACCTCCTAAAACCCAACCAAAAATGATACCTACCTGGTTGCCTAAAGAAGTTGCAAAATCGGCTATTCATCAGCCTCGGGAAAAAGAGGTGATGCAACAAGCACCTATGAACACAACTAACTCAACTGAAGTTTTTACACCTGTCATAGGTAAGAGTAAACAGAGCATCAAGTGGAAAAATGTGGCTGAAAGTAGTGGCCCTAAAGGCTATGCTCAAGTTTTATGGGTGATCACAAAAATGGTTTCGAGGTTTTACAAACTAATCAGGTTGTGTTGGCTTATAATTCACCACAAAATAAAGGTGGTGGGCCTTTATCTTCTCTCTAATGTCCTGGTTAGCATAGAATGTTTGAGGTATTAATAAGAAGTATAAGCAGAGGAAGCTGAATAAATACATTAAAGATAATCATATAAAGCTTGCAGGCTTAGTAGAAACCAGAGTTAAAGAAAATAAGGTAGAGGTAGTAGCAAATGAAGTAATACCTGGCTGGTGTTTTTTTCACAATTATGCTAGTGTTGGCAATGGTCAACTATGGGTTGGATGGGATGCAATAGTATATGAGGTCAATTGATTAAGCAAAATGCTCAATACATTCATTGTGAAGTCTTAAGCAGCGACAAGGAAGTAGCATGTTGTATGACTGTAGTGTATGGTTTTAATTCTATCAAATTGAGAAAGGAATTATGGGTCGAATTGAGGAATGTTGCTACTTCAATCACGATGACATGGCTTATATGGGGTGATTTTAATGTCATACTACAATGCCAAGATCGACTTGGTGGTGCAACAGTTACCAAAGTAGAGATTCAAGATTTTGGAGATTGTGTTCAGGATCTAATGCTAAGTGTAATTCTCTAGAAGGGTCTCCATTACTCATGGAATAACAAGCAATTTGGGATGGCTAGGATTTCTAGTAAGCTTGAAAAAGCCCTAGGGAATGATGAGTGGATGCTTAAGTATGGCCACTTAGTCCTTGGTATCAGGTTGCCACACATATACGACCATTCCCCTCTTGTGATGGACATTCAGCTCCAACTTACCAACGTTAAAACCTCATTCAGGTTCTTTAATATAAGAACGCAACATGATGGTTTTATTACCATAGTTCAAAGAAGTTGGAAAAGTAGATGGAAAGGTGACGCTCTTAAATGTTTCGGGCAAAATTTGAAGAATTTAAAGTTGCCGTTAAGACAGCTGAACAACAAAGAATATAGAAGAGTCATGGAGAAGATTGAATTCGTTAGAGATGCCTTGACTAACATTCAGCAACAACTGAGCAGTAGTTACTTTGATGATAGTGTAGAAGATAAGAAAAAATTACTGCTCCAGCTTGAAAAATGATATGGCATAGAGGAAAGCATCCAATGTCAAAAGTCAAGAGCCTTGTGGATAAAATTAGGTGATTCAAGTACAAAATACTTCACTTTTGTAATTAAAGAGAGACGACACAGAAAACAAATTGTTGAACTCACTACTGATAGTGGGGCAAAATTGGTGGAACCTACAGCTATTAGTGAAGAAATAATCTCCTCCTACAAATAATAGCTCACTGGTACAGCAACTGTTCACACTACTGCAGTTAATAAAAATGTTATGTAGAGAGGTCCAACTTTAAGTCATGCCCAACAGTTAGCCTTATGTATCGAAGTGACAGATGAAGAAAATTATGGTGGTTTACACTCAATTGGAGATGACAAGGCACCCGAAGTAGATGGATATAATGCAAAAAAAAATTTTAAAAGCTTAGCAAGTGATCCAAAGTGATGTGAATAAAGCTGGGAAGAATTTTTTTCCACTAGAACATTATATAAGCCAGTAAATTGTACCATAATAACCTTATTGTCCAAGGTGCCCAATCCTACAAGTTTTAAACAATACCGGCCCATATCATGTTGCTCTACTGTGTATAAGCTAATAGCTAAGGTGCTTGATAATAGAATCCATATGTGGTAGCATCTGTGGTCTCAGAAACTCAAGCTGGCTTCATACCAGGTAGAAAGGTGGCTGACAATATCATAATTTCTCATGAGTTAGTGAAGTCTTATAGCAGGAAACATATATCACCAAGGTGTATGATCAAGATGGACATCCAAAAAGCGTATGATCTGTGGATTGGAACTTCCTGGAGCAGGTAATGTCGGGATTAGGCTTTCCTACAAAGTTTATTGGTTGGGTGATGCAATGTTTAACCACAGTGACTTATTCTATCATGATTAATGGAGAACTTACAAGGCCTTTTAAAGCGGCAAGAGGTCTTTAGCAAGGGGATCCTTATTCCATTTCCTGTTTACGATGGTAATGGAGTATTTCAGTAGGAATTTGATCATATTAAAGCTTAATAAACAATTTAAATATCATCCTCTGTGTGGCAGACTAAAAGATCACACATTTGAGCTTTGTGGACGATTTACTTTTGTTCTCTAAAGGTGATCTCGCATCAGTTATATTGCTACATGAAAAAATTATCACCTTCACTGCTGCTTTAAGGCTACAAGCTAACTTATCCAAGAGTGCATTGTATTTTGGAGATATTTCAGAAGCAGAAACGACTCAAATCCAATTGCAATTAGGATATAGCAATGGATAACTTCCCTTTAAATTTCTTGGAGTTTCTCTCTCTACTAAGAAACTCACTATCATGCAATGGCAGCATCTGATTGATCAAGTTATTGCTAAAGTATCTTCATGGACCGCGAAGAAGTTGCACGCTGTGAGAGTACAATTTGTTAGATCAGTACTTTTTGGAGTTCAAGCTTACTGGGCACAACTGTTTGTGATACTTGCTAAGGTGATAAAAGCAATTCAAGTTTACTGCAGGAGTTATATCTGGTTAGGGACAAATACCATCACTAAGAGAGCCCTTGTTGCTTGGGATAAAATGAGCACCCAAAAAACTGTTGGAGGCCTGAATTTACT